>NC_041402.2:72110354-72385091 GCF_900747795.2 Erpetoichthys calabaricus
GTGCCTTCGGGTATACCTCATTTTTTGTTTGCCCATTACATGCTTAAATGTATACATTTTTTGGTGTACCTACCCGAGAACACGCGACATATAACTGAGCGTGGGAGAAGCATGGATTTTAAACACGCGTTGAGTTCATCTGCTGGTCTCCCTCGTGAAATAATTGGTAATGTTTGACTAAAATCTACAGCGAGTAAAACGACATTACCTCGTATTTTTTTTTTTTACGATCTCTGAGATCTTGCTTTTTTCGGTTCAAGGCTTCATAAGCTCTTTTATGTTGTATGGTGTACTTATCCCAAACCATCATCTTTGAATGTTGCAAGACTTTCGCCTTGTATGTAGATCAGGGTAATTACATTCATTGCATTCCTAGTCTGAATCACAATCTGATTGTATGGGTGGTTACCTGGCACTGTAGGGTTGCCACCCGTCCTTTAAAATACGGAATCGTCCCGTATTTGAGAATGAAATTGCGCGTCCCGTTTTGAATCAATACGGGATGGGATTTGTCCCATATTTTTTTTATCATTTTTTTTAAAGCAGCGTCTCATGCAAATCATCCCACACGCATTTTATGAAGATGCCTCCTTTCCTACTTTTGATTGGGTAATACTTGATGTCATCGTTAGTTTGATTGGTCTTTTTAACTGTCCAGTGAGGAGGGCGGGTCTTTCTAAGTAGAGTCTGCAAAGTGTTGGCACTGGGATGTGGCACCCGCTGCAGTATGCGTCCCTTATTTTTTTGTATTAAAAGTGGTAACCCTACCTGGCAGGTAGCACTTATGTTTGGTCATGAAGTCGTCTAAAATCTGCCACGTGCCCTCTTTTAATTGTGAGAAGCAGATATATATAGCCAAATTCTCGCGCTTTGTTGCGGCAAAGTACTGCTTTTAATTTTTTAAGAAGAAAATAAAACCTTTTTAAACGGATCGAAAATATACCAATAACAATTTGTTAAGGATCTGTTTTTTTGTGAACCTCGCTTTTCACAGCTGTTGCGCTACGGCGTGTGTTTCGTTTATTTGACAGTATGTAGATCGTGGTAATTACATTCATGGCATTTGTTTTCTGAATCACAATCTGACTGTATGGATGGTTATCTGCCAGGTTACGCTTGTGGTTGGTCAGGAAGTCGCCTTACATCCGCCACGTGCCCTCTTTCTATTCCCAGAAGCTGATCATAGAATGGTTTTAATAGTTTACTTTCAAATAATGCAAAGAGTATGCGACACGTGTTTCTCCCTAATTCTGGGCTCATCAGGCATACACACTCACTGCATCCCCTCTCGGGAATCGAATCTCTATCGTCAGCGCCAGAGTTGAAGCCCCTAACGTTGCGGTCAGCAAGTCGGCTAACATCCGCCATGTACCGTCTTTCAGTTGCGAGAAGCAGATCATAGAATGGTTGAAACTGTTGCCCCTAACGTTGCGCTACGGCGTGTGGTTCGTTTATACCTCGTGTCTTCTCATTAAACTTTTATCTCGCGAATATGTTATTGCAATCCGCAGCGGGAGCGTTTCTATAAACTTAATTTAAACTTACGTTTTACACCGTGCTTTGTTTCCCTTATGAACATGCTTGTATGCTTCACTCGCTCGCTTCTTATTGTTTCGCTCCCTTCTCAATTGTTTAATAAATTTTTTGTTCTTCGCTGTTTGCGGCTCCTCCTTCATTTGTCCCTACTGCGTTCACAGTCTTTTCACGTGATTACGTGGGAGGCGTGATGACGTGACACTCAACTCCTCCTCCCAAGGCCATCGAGCTGCCGTCCATTACAGTATATTGTGAAAAAAGAGGTTCCAGTTATGACGATTACGCGTTGAATTTCGAAATGAAACCTGCCTAACTTTTGTAAGTAAGCTGTAAGGAATCAGCCTGCCAAATTTCAGCCTTCCACCTACACGGGAAGTTGCAGAATTAGTGATGAGTCAGTCAGTCAGTCAGTCAGTCAGTCAGTCAGTCAGTGAGTCAGTGAGGGCTTTGCCTTTTATTAATTAGTATAGATATATATATATATATATATATATATATATACAATCCCAAATCAGAAAAAGTTGGGACAGTGTGGAAAATGTGAATAAAAAAAGAAAAAGCAAGTTATAAATTCTCCTCAAATTTTATTTCATTGCAGACAGTATGAACACAAAATAATTCATGTTTTGTTTTGTCAACATCATTTGATTTGTAAATAAATATCCATTCTTGCCATTCAGGCTTGCAACACATTCCAAAAAAAGTTGGGATGGGGGCAATTAAGGGGTAGTAATGAGGTATAATAACTAAATAATGATGTGATTTGAAACTGGTGATGTTAACAGGTGATTGCAATCATGATTCGGTACAAAAGCAGCATCGAGGAAAGGCCTACTACTTTAGGAGCAAAGATGGGCAGAGGATCGCCAGTTTGCCACGAAGTGCGGGCAAAAATCTTTGAAATGATGAAGAAAAACGTTTCTCAAAGACAGATAGGAAGAGATTTGGGCATTTCTCCCTCTACAGTGCATAACATAGTAAAAAGAATCAGGGAATCTGGAGAAATTACCGTGCACAAAGGCCAAGGCCACAAGCCTAAACTGAATGGCCGTGATCTCCGAGCCCTCAGACGGCACTGCATTAAAAACCGTCATTCATCAATAAATGATATAACTGCGTGAGCTCAGGACTACTTCAGGAAGTCACTCTCAAGCACTACAGTACATAGTTACATTAGGAAATTCCAGCTAAAACTGTACTGTGCCAAAAGGAAGCCCATCATAAATAGTGTCCAGAAGCGCCGTCGACTCCTCTGGGCTCGGAGGCATCTGGGATGGTCCATTGTGCAGTGGAAACTTGTATTGTGGTCAGACGAATCGGCTTTTCACATCTTTTTTGGAAGAAATGGACGCCGTGTGCTGCGGACCAAAGAGGAAAAGGACCATCCAGACTGTTACCAGATACAAGTCCAAAAGCCAGGGTCTGTCATGATATGGGGTTGTGTCAGTGCCTTCGGCAAAGGTAACTTGCACTTCTGCGATGGCACCATCAATGCTGAGAAGTATATCTCAGTTTTGGAGGAACAAATGCTGCCTTCAAGACGACGTCTTTTCCAGGGAAGCCCCTGCTTATTTCAGCAAGACAATGCCAAACCACATACTGCGCGCATAACAAAGGCATGGCAGCGTAAGAAGAGGGTGCGGATGCTTGACTGGCCTGCCTGCAGCCCTGATTTGTCTCCTATAGAGAATGTTTGGCGCATTTTGAAATGAAAAATGCGTCAACGAAGACCCCGTACTGTTGCGCACCTAAAACGTTGTTTGCAGGAAGAATGGGACAAACTAACACCTGCAACACTTAGTCACTTTATTTCTTCAATGCCTAAACGTCTTTTAAGTGTTGTTAAAAGACAGGGGAACTGTACAAAGTGGTAAATGCTGTACTGTCCCAACTTTTTTTGAAATGTGTTGCAAGCCTGAATGGCAAGAATGGGTATTTATTTACAAATCAAATGATGTTGACAAAAAAAAACATGAATTATTTTGTGTTCATACTGTCTGCAATGAAATAAAATTTGAGGACAGTTTATAACTTGCCATGAGAGGGCAGCCACCCTGGTTTGTATGGGGGCCAGGGGAACTGAGCTTGGAAGCTCAACACTATAGGTGCCCGTGGTCACTGCCAGGGGGTGCCTGGAAGACTGTGAAGCCCTGGACGTCAGCACTTCCACCATACTTGGAGGTACTGGCGGAAGTATTACCAGGGACACCCGGAGTGCTTCCGGCACCAGGAAGTGCCACAGGAAGCTCATCAGGAGGCACCTGGAGCACGTCCGGGTAGGTCATCAGCTGGAGTCGGCTGGAAGAGGACAAAGCTCGGAGGAGAGAGTGGAGGGTAAAGACAGTGTAAATAAACATGTTGTGGGTTTGGAATCGTTGGTGTCTGCCTGTCTGTGCTGAGGCTGATCTTCTACAATATACTGTATATATTGTCACACACGGCTGGGGTCCTTGTTCAGCCCGGACACCTCTTCACTGAGAGGACCAGGGGAGCAAGCATGGGCAGATCTTTACCTCCCCGAGGATGCAAGATGGCAGCCCCCAGGGGTTGCAGTGGTGACTTGGACTCCCACAGGGCTTCATGGGAGATGGAGTTATCTACAGCCCTGTTGGGATCAGAGGGTGCCACCAGGGGGCGAGGCAGCTGTTCCTGAGCCTGTATGGGTGGTTCTTCTACCACACCCGGAAGTGCAGCCGGAAGTGAGGCAACAAACACCTGGAACACTTCCGGGTGACTTAATTAAGGGACCAGCAGAGACTACTCGGTGAGCCGGAGTCGGGAGACAAAGCTTGCCAAGGAGGACAAAGTAAAGTATTGTGTTTGGTGCTTGGACTGTGTTGTGGGCTTGTGGGAATATAATAATATAATATAATATAATATAATATAATATAATATAATATAATATAATATAATATAATATAATATAATATACTAGCCAATGCCTGCCGTAGCATACGGCGGTGTAAGAATAGGAACGGAAAACGGTGAGAAAGGAATTCAGAAATCAAGAAGAAATAAATACTTCTTGAAAAACGCAGTGTGCATGTAGAATTTCCGGCCAAGCAGGATTACATGTGAAAGTGATAAATAAATCAGGCTTTCCGAATTTATGTACTATGGCCATGGCATCCTGATAGTTTTGTTGCATGTATCTTGGACTTCCTGGAAATGTGGACGGTAATATGATCATTTTGCCTACACGTACGTTGTTATTTTCAGCGTTTGCTTGCACTGCATCTCATAGTTCCACGCGCAGATCTTATTGATGTAATCTGAGATAGTTAAGATGCGCGCCCTCTGTTTTAACATACGCATCTACGACGTACTGTTGGAATAGTTTGCCGCTGGAGTGCAAAATACTAAATGTATTCCTCATTGCTAATCTGTATGCGTAACATTGGCATTGAGTAAGCCTTATTCGCTTGGCGGTTCTTTTATTGGGAACATGTTGTAAATCTTTGTGCCAGCCAATGTCTCCGTAAGGTAATAAAAGTGGGTAAACCATAGGATCGCAATTCATATTGACCATGGAAATCTGTTTACAGGAGTTGCCTATGGGATAAATGCAAATGCCCCTTTCGGCAGGCGTTTCGCCATCTTCTCCGACAAAAATCACAGCAACATCGGTGCGACATGTTGAGACATTGTATCGTCGTAAATTCTGCCTAGGGTTTTCCTTGAAAACCATTTGCACAGATGCTGTTGGATTAGACTGAGCGATTTCATGCATGTGTTTGTATAATTTAGCGAAGGGGTTGATGGTTCTGAGCATAGAATCTAGCTGGAGAAGTACATTTTCACTGCATGCAGTTTGCTTTATTTTGTAAGCGTACTTCAGTAGCTTGCGCTGTGTCAAACACATACAACTGTCCATATCCTGGAGAGGTAGAAGTGTTAGCGTATAGTGGAGAGATTTGGTGATAAATTTGCCCGTGTATTTTAAAACAGTATGGTTCCTGGCCAGGAGATTGAGTTATCTGTGCACCCATGAAAGCAAACGCTATAGAGAAGAGTTGTATTCTCGAATGTGTTCATGATAATTTTTACCTTCTGATGTTTGCTGTGTAAGAAGCTGTTGTAAAGACACAGGTGACTCCCGCAAGGGTGGTAAAGCTACTATACCGTCGTGGCAGCACCTCGAGTACTTGTTGGATGTATTATGCTCAGCAGGCCAGTATAGTGCATGACGTGGAAGAGGACGAATAGGAATCGAGAAATGCCGTGTTGGCTGCGTGTGGGCGGGACCGGTTTTGAAGTTGAAGCAGGACGAACCAGAAGAGAAATATATATAAGAGATGGACAGACTCATTACATGGGTAGGTGATACTTTCAGCCTTTATAAGCCTGAATGGAGAATTTGTAAATGAAAACAGAAAAGAAGAGTGGCACAGCAACTAGATCTTAGGTAGTTCTGGCATCCTGAGTTAAAGCTTCATCTTTTTTACAAGTGCTACAATGTGTCTACTAGGTTCATTATTATAACTTTGTGACATAAATCATGAAGTTCCATACAGTAGATAAAATAATGTTTGTAAAAGCTGTGTTATACTTCATTTGTTTATCAGAGTAGGAGTGAGACCATCAACACAGTGAGCAGCAGGCTTGCTCTACATTACCCAGGACTGGCAAATAAGTGTAGATCTGAGAGAGCAATTAATGTTCCTTTGTATATTACCAGACATCTCTAAGACCTGACATAGTGCCTTGGACAGATTTAACATGGCACATTTTCATGTGGCTGACTTCGCTAGAGAGAAAGAGAGAGAGAAAGAGAGAGAGAGAGAGAGAGTGAGAGAGAGAGAGAGAGAGAGAGAGAGAGAGAGAGAGAGAGAGAGAGAGAGAGAGAGACTTGATAGAGTGACCAGTATGAAAGGGCAACTGTTCTAAAAGCCATCAAGTATATGTTTTGTTTTTCAGCAGTGATTATATGTTTATATATTATATATTATATGCCAGTGTATATATACATAACCTACACTACTTGAGGCACACAATATATGTAACAGATGAAGACACCATACACACAAAATGTATATTCCATATTATTATTATTATTATTTTTGGAATCATATCCTCAATGTTATAACCTAACTACTATTTCTACTAAATCTGCACAACACAGACAGACTGCTGCTCATCCAGGAACGAGAAACCCTAAATGAACAGATTTCAGCTCAAATGAATCATCACAGTGTGTAATTTAACGTAAAGTGTATACTCAGAAGCAATGATTTCAGGAAAATGCATTGTTTCTTTTTTATAGAAGCAATGCAATGTCTTTGTGTGAACTGTACAGTTCTGGTAGCTGCATTACAAGTTCTATGAAAGAGAGAAATTTTGAATAGTATTTGAAAAAACTGAATACACTTGTTGCCTCTTCTTATCTAAATCTCAGATTCTTTTATTTGGATTCAGTCACGTTACTGTGTCAGAACCATGCAGATCAATTTTTTCAAATAATATAACTCTGATTAAGGCACAGACATCTAATTTTATTTTCTTAGAAGAATCTTGGCGTCATGTATTCTGTTAGCAACAGATTTAACACCATGTCATTGCAACCCAATTACATAATATGAAAATAGATTTGCTAATCTCACAAGAAGACAGCTTTGTAATGGAATTGTTAGGAATCAATGAGCAGCCTCTCTATTCAACATGAAAACATAATACATTAAAAACAAAGCTAAATACTCAACATGACACATCTATTTGCCCATCTTCTTTAACCATTGATTTCCATGCAGGTTCAAAGGAGCAACCAAATTCAGTACAAGGTAGGACTCAGCCAAAGACGGACTGCCTTTATCACAGGGCACACTCATGCTCATTCACTCCAGACCAATGGGCTGTGGAATGAAACTCATATACAGCATATTATACACAAGTAAACAAGCAAAGGCCAGGTCAGGAGCTGAGCTTGAGCCACTGGAACTGTGAAGCAGCAGCACTAATCACTACATCAGTGAATCAACCAAATAAAGAACTGGATAAACATAACTGCCTGGGGTAAGACGTACAACAGGATATTCTTGCATGTGCTGTAAACAACATAACAATATTAGAACATCTTACAAGAGAACAGGGCCAACATAACTCCTGCTTCTTATTCATCTATGTTACCAAACTAACCCTGAGTAGACATTTGAAAGTTTTCAGTGTGCTGCTTCTATTTAAAGGAATAGTTACTCTTAACTGACTTTCAATGCTTTACTTATATTGTTATTAGTAGACAAACTGTGAAGAGTTGAAGTCCAACCTACTAACTCCTCTATTGTTGAAGAGATAAAGCCAGCTTAGAAAAAACGACTTTGCTTCCTTTGGATTTGTCTACATATATAATTGATTGATGAAAGAACTGACTGACCAAGGAGTGCAGAATACTGTACATATCTGAGTAAAACTTATCACCCCATCTGTTCTCTTGTGTTTTGTCCCATGTTCCAAGGGATTTGTAATTCATGACTATGTTTCCGGAATGTCCCACAAGAAAAACCTGCAAATGTTCTTGTAATATTTATTTTAAAAGAATTGCTAAATTGTGAAGTCATTTAAAAACAGCTAATTAAAATATCATAGCACTCTATACATTTGGGTGATGAGTTACTTAGCATCTTTTTTCCCTCACCTTTCAAAAAATGTATTTTACACAAATTAAGAACTAAATAAAGTATCCAGGAGACACAACCTGGTTGAAAAGTGTCTCTTTTCTTCCGTGACCCTTATTTCTGCTTGTACACCCTGATGTGGCTTCTTCCACCATACAGAAAGAACACTTGTCATTACACCCACACAGCTCTTTAGCATTAGATGTCAGATTTCCTTTTTTTCTTATATGAAAACTTCATAAATAAATGTATCTGTTTTGAACTGGAAATTGATTAGTTTGGCACACTTGAGGAAAGTCACATTTACATCAAGTGCAGGAAGGTAATTAGTGGATGTACAAAGCATAGAAACAGAAATTGTGAAGAAGATTGTGTGATGGGTAAGGAGGAGCATACTGGAGATTTTGGAACTCTAATGTATGTATCATGTGGGTTTTATATTAGTCTCAGCCTATTAGGGTAGTAGATGATCTCCTTCCTTACTTAAAAATGGTATGTTAAAATATAAAGATGGTTTTGTTATGTTTGCATCCGAGTATCACTTAGCAATTTAAATTGTTTTTCCCACAGCACTCTTTGATCTTGAAAAACAACCTCTTAAAATGTGCACTTGAAATGACTGGCCTTACCGACAATATAATATAAAAAAAGATTGTGTTTACCCATACATGTAGTCAATGATCTTTTTAAATTATTTTATTTTTATTTTAAGTTTTCTGTCCACATCACTACATATCACTGACAGTTCTTCATAGTCTAATATTCCCACCATGCCTATCTGTTGTGGTACTGCAAATCAGAGGTATTCAGTCCTGGTCCTTGTTATTGGCCACAGTGTCTGAAAGCTTTGCTGTGTTTAATTGTATGTTTTAACCTAACTTGTAACATTATAGTTGCAAATAATATAATTTGCATAATCAATGTACTCTGAGCCAGTACTCACAGAAGAGCAGTATATAAAAATAAACGGAATTGTTCCAAACAATTCCTTAGTTAGACAACCATCAGCTAGATTATTGGAAGATGAGTTACAGATGTCACAGCCAGTTCACCCTCGCAGCCATCTTACAGTCTGTGTGGAGTTAGCATGTTCACCCTGTGTCAATGCATGTTTGGTTAATTGTGACTGTAACCGTGAGTGGGATCTAAGTCAAACGGGCTCCTTGCCCAGTGCCTAACAAAAAATGCTGCTGGAGCAGGTACCAACTGTCACTACCCTGGCTGTCCAGATTATTTCCACATCTTCTCAAAGCATTCTGTTGACTCCAAAACAAATTCCTACTTGAAGCCTGTTAGAAGAGGAGGATCAGTTGGCATTCCAGAAATCCTGGCAGGTGGTTTAACACTTTTTAAAGACCTCAAGCATGGAAATTAAAAATGTGCTAGCTAGGATTTCTTTTTACTTGTGCAGTTGGATGGAAATTCAACATGTAGGTGGTAAAATAGGCCTCCTGTTTGAAAGCTTTAATTGTCCAATCTGCTACTAATGACTTTAATTACAGTTTGCTTCTCTGTGTTGGTGGGTGTCAATGCCAATTTAAAATTAAAAAAAAATATATATATATACTGTACAGTATATATATATATATATACATATATATATATATATATATTTCTGCTTGACATAAAAGCCTGTGTTGTCTTGTTTATAGATGCTCAATTTACTTCAAAACAAAAGAGAAGTATGAACCACAATTTATGAATACTGACAATAATAAAACACTGAATATGGTGTGTATTAAAAAAAAATAACATACTTCCTAATCTGTGTAATTCTCTTCAGCTTTGTGTGGTGCCAGGCCCTTTGCCAGCAGGTAGTCCATTACAAGGTACTAAACTGCACACAAGGCCAGTTTAGAATCGCCAATTAACCTAACCAATATGACCTTGGGAGATGACCAAAATATCCACAGAAAAACATTCGCAGCCACCATGAGATTGTGCAAACTCCACATAGGCAGCAACTAAGCCAAGAATTTGAACCAAAGAGGCTGAATCATGAGATAGCGGCACTATCTGTTATAATGCCAGCCATTAATATAGTTAATTAATTAAATATATGTTTAACTGTTCTTCAACACTAAATACAACACAAGAAATAGAATTATATATTCCAAACATATTTACCAGATTTCAGCGTATGATGACTTCTCTGTTGCAAATGCCTGTCCGACATACAAGCATGGTGAGTGTTGGTGTGTCCCATTCAAGATGGCACAGGGTGAAGAAAGAAAGGCTTGCACAGCTTTAATGCTCCTGTTCTCAGGCACAAGAAAGTCTTGCTTGATGACTACCGATGCTACATCAGCTATACCCTGATAGTGGCATCACTAAGGGGGTAGCGACCACACTGGGTGACACTCTCAGAGGGGTGGTACCCATGACTGTCTAAAAATTTTTGTCCAGTGTTTTAGGCCAAAATCACCTAAGGGGAGCACTCAATGAAATATTCAAGGCTCTGCGGCCTGAAATGTTTTCGCACAGCAGGTGGGCGATGGTGGCAGTCGCAGTGTGACACAATATGGTTTATACCTCTTGTTATTGAAAGTGGTGGTCCACCTAGGTGAACGCTGCTGTAAGAGTATCAGCTACACGAACGTGTTCAGCACCACAATCAGCCGGCTGATGCTGGTACCTCACTTTCATTTTCGATAACCATCTCCAGATCACTTGCATCAAACTCAGAGTCCAAAAAGTCACAGTCTGATTCAGTGATAATACGTAAAATGTCCATGGAATATTTTGCTTTACACATTTGCTTTAGACTCGGCAGATGTCGATGCCATTTTAGAGGCTGTTTGCTCTTCACTATTTATGGACGCGCAGGGAATCAAGGTCAAATCAACAAAGCTATGTAACTTTCCATCAACCAAAGAGAGTTGAACTGAAACATAAGGGCGAGTTTTGTCACAGTTTACAGCCGATTACCGTCCTCTATTCATGAATTTTGACAAAAGTCAACATCAGCCCTGAAAGAGTTAATCTGGCCTTGGTTACCGATGTGGGTGACACCAACTCTAGTGATGCCAACCTCTTAACTGTCACTTTACCATAACAGAAGAAAATGACAGGAAGTAGGCATCATCTGACCATCAGAAATGCAAGGAAGCACAGTTGTATTGCCCTCTGTTCTTTTTTCAAACATCACTGAAGGACTGCTCCCGATGTTTTTTTCTCTTTTATCAAGAGTGACTGTGTTTTCTTTTTTGATCATTTAACAGGGACCCCCGGCTGAGGCCCAACCCTTCTTACATTTCTGTTCTGTGTGCTTCACATGTGATATAACTGGCACACACCATTTAACTCCAATGCTTTCCTCTGATTCCATCAGGGAATTGACTGTTTTTGCCAGTAGCTGGAGGAAGAGTGTGTGTCTCAGTGAAAGGTGTTAATACACGTGAGCTCTTCAGTACTAATTGATCAACATTACAGGTTCTTTTTCACACATTGCCCACTCTTGAAATTTATTTCACAGACTCGCATTGTAATATCTCGTTTTTTTTTATTTCAAGTGCTCCCTACTTGTGCTTGAATGACTACTTTTTGTCTTGACCTGCCTTCTCGCTGTCTTTATTTTAAAGGTAATACAGTGGTTTGCACTAATGTCTGGAAGCAGCAGACTGTGTTGAGTTTGCACATTGTTCTCAAGTGTCTCCTCTTGGTATTGTGCTTTTCTCTCACGTGCAAAGGAAGCACACCAAGTTAATTGGCAACTTGAAAGTGGCCTTGCACGTGTGAGTGTTTGCTTCTGCCTGAATGTGCCCTGAAATTTACTGGTACATCATCTATAGCTGGCAACTATGCCAGATGGGTAGAATCCAGTACTACATTATATTATAAAGTGGAAATTGGGAGCAATAAATGGACAGACTGATGTATGTACAGTATGCAAGTTCACGTTTCACTCACCCTCACATTTTTGTCTAGTTTGCATACTTGCTTTGTCATTTAACAATCTGATTAACAATAAAACTACCCTGCAGGCAGCCATTGTGTTTGCTAGGGCCCTGCCAAATCAAGATAGTTGCAGAATAAAATTTAAACAGTTAAGAGATAGTGAGTTATTGGAGATGATCCTCATTATGTGGCTTAGTGTAGCCTCAGTCTGATGTCAGGAGTCTAGGAAGAACACTATCATGACTAGAAATCAATGTTTTAAAAAATGAACTTCCAAAAATTTTTATTGGAATAATGGCTAAGAATACCTTAATCTGACTTTACCTCTGACAATTAACAAACAAAATTAATATGATTAAAGTATACAGTATATTCTAGTAATTTATAGTAGGGAATACTTTTGGCATCTACCTATTGTCATGAGAGTCTTTAAATAAAATAATTTCCCAATTAGTTGAGCATTTGTACACAATAGCACTTTCAGTTTGTCTTTTACAGGATAACCAGCTACTGTGCCGTGTCAAGTCACTAGGCCCTAAGGGAAATGTGCTTCAATGAGTGCAGCTCACCACCATACCTCAAACTGTACCAAAGTGGAAGTTGGCTTTTTTTTAGACACAGAGGAAGTAGAGAGCTGTGTCAAACAAATACTACCAAACACATGTAACAACAGGGACTGCATGGAGGCATAGTTGGTATTAGTCTTTCCTTATAGCTCCAAGGACCAGGGTTCAACTTTAGGCTCAGTCATTGTTTGCTTAGAGTTATGAGTTCCCATAATGCTGACATATTTTTGAGCTTTGTTACATCATATGTTTAAAACTTTATTGACAAAATTCATTAAATGGCAGAGGCTACGATTACTTTCTGTAACAATTACTCACAGTCAACAATCATTCCTAAACAAAAACTATGGGAAATACAGTAATTGCCATAAACACACAAGTAGGCTTTGAGTACAGTTGAGTACAATTGCATGGGTGTCAAGGTCTTTTAAAACATATGCGCATCATTATGGCCAGTAATGTCAGTCAATGATGCAATTTCAAGTTTGCATGCCTGAAAATGTGATGTGCACATGTTGTGCACATCAAAGTCTGAAACAAAGTGTGAAATTTTAATATACTGTATAAGAATTACATTCAGAAGGAAAAAAAACAACATGTTCTATTATTTGAAATTACTGTTTTCCTCTGGAACACTTTCACATTATGGCTTAATGCACATAAGCTTTTATCTTGCCTTGCCTTTGTTTAATCTTTTTATGTTGCACTTTGAGATTTACTGCTAATGTAAAGTACCCCTATAAATAAAATGTATTATTATGATTATTATAAGCTCAACCGATATCTCAATGTTTGCTAGAATATGTGATTCTAGGTGTGTGTGAGGTGTGCCTTCCAATGAACTGACAATCTGGAAAATTCTTCCTTGAATAATATCTGGCTCCCCAACAACATGTGATGAAGTTGCTGAGAATTCATTTTGATAGTTTAAAAATATTTGCACCATAAGTATTTTTTTTTTTGCCTAACAAGAGTTTTATATTTTGAAAGTTTAATTTTGCTGCTTTGTTTTCATATATGAGCTGTGGCACCCGGCTGGGGTTCATGCCCGGCCGGGATGCCCAGGAGGACCGGAGGAGGGCTTGTGCCTCCTCCAGAACACAAGGGGGGCGACCGCCCTGGTTCTATTGGGGGCCACGGGTACAGAGCTTGGAAGCTCAACCCTGTAGGGGCCCGTGGTCACCGCCAGGGGGCTCCCCGATGCCTTGGGAGCCCTGGACCTCAGCACTAACCTGGAAGTGCTGGGAGGAAGAGAATTGGGGACACCTGGAGGACTTCCGGGTACACAGCCAGAGCTTCCGCCACACAGGGGTGTGTCAACGGAGGCTCCTCAGGAAGCACCTGGAGTCCATCCGGGGGTGTATAAAAGGGGCCGCCTCCCTCCATTCAATGGCAAGAGTCGGGTGGAAGTAGGACGGAGCTCAGAGGAGAGGAGTGGAGGCGAACCAGAGACTGAAGGCATTGTGTTGTGTGGCCAAGGACTTAAGGGGTGATTGGTGCTGCGGCACTGAGTTTGTGCACTTGGACAACTGTAAATATATATAATAAACGTGTGTGTGGTGAAACCAATATGTCTACCTGTCTGTGTCCGGGCTGTTCCCCACAGAGTTTAAACTTTATTTTCTTGGCCAACAAACTTTTACATTTGTTCTCATTTATATTTCAACTTCTTCACATCACTACATAGAAAGCCGCGACAGGTTAACATGGCTGGATCTTGCCTGCTTGCTGGGATCTGCTCCACTGAAATGAACCCATAATTTTCATTGAAGCAGCATGAGCTGCTTTGTCCAAGATACTTAATCAATCAATGATCAAATACTCATAAATAGTTTAGCACTCAAAATTCTCCTTTGGCTTTTGCTCTTTGTATCGATTTGGTTTGTATCTTAGTGTTTTGGCTCTGCCTACTGAATAGGAGTTCCATCCATCCATCATCCAACCCACTATATCCTAACTACAAGGTCATGGGGGTCTGCTGGAGTCAATCCCAGCCAACACAGGGCGCAAGGCAGGAAACAAACCCGGGCAGGGTGCCAGCCCACCGCAGTGAATAGGAGTTTCTTATTGTAATTCCATTCCACTCCATTCCTTTACATTGTTTATGACTAAGCCTTCTGATTTCAACAGGTTTTTGTGTTTTGTGAAGAATTAATCTTTTGTTCTCAAGTTTATTTATCAGTCTTTGTTAAAAAACAATACCTTCTGTTTTGTTTCTAAAGTAAATATGCATCTTCCAGCCAGTTTTATCAAACATTATGACAGTGGGAAACTTGGCTGGTCATTTTGTGAAAGAAGGCAGGCCATCAGTTTGGAATGGAAGACAGGTAGTTGACGTTCCTGGTGTGTTTTTTCAAACCATCTCATGCTTTTTCATGAATGGCATAACATAAAAGTGTTAATAGAAAATAAGTGGATGGATTGATGCATATATTGTCAGATGGATGGACTCACAACAAAAATAAATCAAGTCTATAAATTTATTTTTCTAGGTGTGTAGCTACATTAACTCTAACGTTATGAGAATACCTTAGTATATATGCTTCTAATTTGTAACATCCATTCACCCATCCATCTGTGGGCATACTTAGTTGTAGTTTAGGGCCAGATGGGGCTGAAGCCTGTTCTGACAGCATGGGGTACAGAAGAGTAAGCAACACATCACACCAAATAAACAGTATTGTCATAAAGTAATTTCAACAGGCTTGTACCACCAACTTTACTTACAGTCTTTCTTACAGTAAGTAGAGTGTTGTACTGTGTTAGCCATAGACTGATACAAGAGAAAGTAGGGTGAAATGACACCTTTTATTGGCTAACTAAATTGATTACAAATGCAAGCTTTCGAGGCAGCTAAGGCCCCTTCATCAGGCAAGGTGAAGGTGTCTTTCTTACACACTTGCCTACTTGTAGTTATGTATTGGCTGCATGATTCCTCTACTTAAGTTAGTTTAGTTATTTATTTTCCCAGAGGCACATGCTGTGGCTAACATACTGTTTCTAAAGAGTGAGTTATGAGTGCAGCCAACAAACACTGCCATAGTCTATTCTGGATGATAATCATATTTACCTTTATGTAATCCATCTGTTCTAGCTAAATGTCTTAAATGGTCAAAAGAAATCAATACTACTGTCAATTGTAATTAAAAAATTGTTATCTTTGCCCACATACAGTACATGCCTTTATGATATTTTGTTTTAGTCTTTCCAGATGTTTGGATATCACACATGTGATAGAATCTCAGACAACAGGAAGCAGGAAAGAAAAGTCTTTTTTGACTGAGACAACAAGCAGTGAGTAATGCAGCAACAGTTGTTCTTTAATGAAGATGTTGTGTGACCCTTTTAAGTAATTTACATGTTATTTTTCAGCATTGTGGTTCACTGGTTACCATTTCTGCCTCAAAGAACCAGTGTCCCGAGTTCAAACCCCAGTCTATCATTCCCTATGTGTAGTTTGTATATTCTCCCTGTGTCTGTGTGAGTTTTCTTTGGCTAGTATGGATTTCCTCCCTCATTCCAATGATGTATATTACAGAATAAATGGTAATTTTAAAATGATCATGTTAGTGTTTGCATGAATGTACCTTGAGGTAGACTGGCAACCCATCCAGGGTTGCTTCCTCCCACAATGGGGTCTGGCCCACCATGACTCTGATCTGATAAAGTAGGGTCTGAGAGTTTCATACTATGATATTATTAAGTTAGCCATGGAGACAGGTCTCCTAACGCCCTCTGTGAGGAAGTCACAACTCCACCTTAGCCATCAATCTAATAAACTTAAAGAGCAAAAAAGTTTGAGCAAACTGAGATGAGCTGCCTATACAGCAATGTGTAAACTCTTGACAGTAATTTATTTCATTTTGAACAGAAGTGACAATTGCCAATTTATCTCAGTGAAACATGACACTTGATTAATGGAAAGCCTTACCTTGTTCAGAATCACATGGGCTTCATTAGCCGTTCTGTCCGTCTGTAGTTTAAAAATCCCATTTTCATTTCCAGACACAATCCTGAAGTCCACAAACCAGTTATCTGTTCTTGGCTGATCTTCATCTAAAGCTGTAATTTTTGTCACCACTGTACCAATCTCTGCCTCTTCAGACAGCTCAAAGGGCCCAAGCTGAAGGAAAAATGTATCATTAAAAAAATTATCTCATCAATCGAGACATTCCACCTCACAGTTTTTCTGTCAGTGGAAATGGCTATTATATGGAAAGGAAGACTCCATTAACAAGAAAAAGAACTATAACCACGGCCTTATGCGATTCCGTGGAGTATCAGATGTAAAACCCACTGATTTTAAGTGGGTGTAGTCATCAAATTTATGGAGATACAATAGAAAATGATTAATGTTACTGTCTCTGAAATTATTTTCAGCCAGTGCCAGGAAGAAAGAATCTTGACAATTTGAATGAATACTTACATGCTTTAACTATTCACAATATGCAGCTTAATCTTTGAGTACCAACGTTGGCAACAAAACACAATTACACAGATCTCCATTTGTATGCAAATCTCCATTTAAAGCTAAATATATGATGTTTCATGTACTGTATAATATAAAAAATCCTTGTCAAAAGTAGGATTCAGCAGTGGTTAGCATTGCTACCTCTTTGACCCAGTGCCCTGGGTTTACATCCTGTACCAGTTTCTTATCTCTGTAGAGTTGGCATGGTCTCACCCACTTCCTTAAAAATATGCATATTAGTTTTAGGTGTAATTCCAAATTAGCTCTGTGGGTGTTTGTGGGCCCTAAAATGGACTGCTATCCTGTCTAAAGCTATTTCGTGCTTGTGTCTGATGCTGCTGGGATATGTTCTGTTTCCCAAAAACCATTATTGGCAATAGGTACTTTTTGAGATAGATAGATAGATAGATAGATAGATAGATAGATAGACAGACAGACAGACAGACAGACAGACAGACAGACAGACAGACAGACAGACAGACAGACAGACAGACAGACAGACAGATAGACTTTCTTATATAGTTCTTATGTAGTAGTTAAGTTGTAAACAATTCTTTATGCACCAAGAAACAGACTTCTCCACCTGACCCCTATACTTTGTCTTATCCCCCTTATCAATACACCCAATAAGTGCTAAATCATCTGAGAATTTCTGCAAGTGTCATGAACTGGTGTTATATTTATAGTCTGAGGTCTACAGAGTGAAGAGAAATTAAGACAGGACTGTTCCTTGTGGTGATCCAGTGTTACATCCATAGAAACTCAATCCTTAAGTCTCACAAACTGTGGTAGTCCATTATCCTGGACACCATAGATTCATATCACATTATGTTATAAAAAAGATGTTATTATTATTTTTTCCATATTAATTATTATAAAATACTGTACTATTAAAACAGGAGTAGCATCAGTAATTTAAACCACATTTATATTTCACAAAAAATCTTATGTTTAAATTATAAGAAGCCATCATTATGCCATGTGGTGACCTTTTCCTGATATAAGCGAGCTAGGTATATGGTTGAGAGAAGTGAGGTGGACCCTACAAAAAAGGTATATCACTTACACTCTTAAAAATACTGGTTCTTAAATGGAGCTATATTGTTCTTTACTGGGTGGTGTGGTTCATCATAGAGCCATTGCTCAACTAAACACCATTTCTGGGAAGAGTTATTTGGATATGAAGTTGATTCTTTGTGCTTTGAAAACTTTCCTAATATGTAAAAAAAAACCAAAATCTTTCATGTATGATAGTCCAGTTAGCAGGACACTAACAAATTAAGATAAAAAGGACTTGGCCTGTGTTATTCTATGTAGCAAGAGTCTTTTTAAAATCAAGATCCATTGGTATTTCATAAATCTGTTACCATTTATTCATGATTATTTAATGTATGCAGCCTGTTACAGATCTAAATAAAAAGTCTTTTTTGGAACCTTTATATGGATGGGTATTTTGGGACCCAAAAATGGTTCCTTTATATGGATGGGTATTTTGGGACCCAAAAATGGTTCTCCTATGGCATCACTTTGAAGAACCACTTCTGTACCCTTATGTTTAAGGGTGTAGGCCTCATAAAGGCTTGAAATAGTGCCGAGGCTTACGGTAGGCATGTAGGAAAACAGAAAATAAGGGGTACAAACAAGTGCTGGAGCATTACGGTGGCCTTGACAAGTATCAGGCAGATGGCAAGCTACTTCATAGCAACAACAACTTATTTTTTGTACAGTGCTCTTCACTGCGTGCAGGTGCAGAGCACTGTGAAAAATTCTCCATAAATATACAGGTAAAATTTATACCAGGTACCAGTATAACAACTTAATATCATGCAATACCTGACCCTCATTCACTGCAGAGACCCAGGTTGGAAGAAGACATCACAGAAAACAACAGCTCCTAGTTGCTAGAGGACACACAGCTCAGGACAGTAACTCATAGGGCCATGCTGTCCCTTACGTGGAATAGCCAGCCTGAGAGTTTGTCTATGAAATCTGGCTTATTTATGGACTGTGGGTGGCTCAGGGGTGCAAGGCCAATAGAGGAAACACTTGGCCAGGGTCCTTGTTACAATTATAGCTACCTTGACCCCCAATAGAAAATAATTGAGTGTGAAGTTGGGAAGTGATAGAAAGAGAATGAGCACTGGACTTGTGGGAAGAAGAAAAACAAAATGACAGGCAGAAAGAAAGGAAGTAAGAAGGCTGATGCTTTTAAAACAGTACTCTGTCCTTCAAATGTCAGTGGGGAAAAAGGTAAAAAGGACTTGTGAGCTTGTTGGACTGAAAGGCCTACTCTCGCCAAAATTGTTCTAATGTTCAAAAGTAGTAAACAAGCAGAACATTCCACTATATCAATAATAAGGGGTTTAAGATCTATAAAGATAACCCTGAGTAGCTCCAGGGTTTATTAATTTCCCATACGCAAACTGCTTGCTCACTTTGTTAATACCTCCCTATGTGCTTTGATGGATTAATAAACACCCACTTTTTCTATATCTTTGAACCCTTGACTTTATTCACAGTTGGGGTTATCTCAAGGGCACTCACTATTGATCACAGACTGTTATTCAAGTACTTTCCCACAGATATTTGATATCACAGTGAGGTGCACTATATATAGAAAATGCTATACAGCAAATGAGCTTTCTCAGCAGAAACATTACAAGAATAACTAAGGATGGGTTTGCATGCTTGTAATGCTAAAGCAGGGACTGCTGCTGGACATCCCTGTGCTGTGGCAAGTGGATGTGTGTATTATGAAAATAATGATAGCTCTGCAGGCGCTAAGCCTCGTGATTCACAGACCCAATGCTCTCTGCTGATAATTGTGCATATCAGTAAACTTAAGAGCCATGAATCTGGCACTTACCTTCATTAGCAAAGAGAACAGCCCTGACAGTGTCATTCCAGGTGCCATCACTCATCTGCCAGCTAGATGTGCTTATGCAGATTCTTTTTTGTTTTCCAAGTATTATCTGTTTATCTCTCTCACTGGGCTATCAATTCCAGGACAGTCCCCTCTGTTTTTATTGTCATACATAATTTCCACTAAGGACTCCTTGGCAGTCTGCTCCATCCCCTGAAAATTGTCCTAGTTTATTATAGAAAATGTTGAGCATATAACATTTTCTGTCTACCAAAGCTGAGATGTTCAACTTTGGTACTGCTGGCTTCAGCTATTGAAGGTTTTTTAAAAAAAAAATAAAAATAAAAATTAAATGTATAAGTGAACCTTTTTTCTTGTTTAGCTTGTTTTTTTATTTTAATAAATATTAAACTTTCTCAGACTACCCATTGGTATTTAGTCTGTTTAATATGAGTAAGGCCACTACTTCCTAAACGTTTTTGATAAAGCAATGAGGAAAGAATGATAAAGTTTTAATAAAGATTATTTGCACCAGTGTCCACTCATCAAACAAATAACCTGCTTTTAAGTGAATAAATAGTCACGGTGAACCTAAACAGAGTATAAATCCAGTCTAACTACCTCTGACACAATACAAATCTGCACTCCTAACTGGAAGAAAAGAACAATTCTTGTTGCTAGGCTATTTTAAATAAAAAAACAAACATATAATGAACTGAGTTAGGCAAGTTGTTTCATTGTTGGCTTAAAGGTACTCTTGACTCTTGGATTTCTTTGCAATCACTGTGGAGCTCCAAGGCTGGGTCCACTAAAAACCTGCTTTAACAAGAATTGCATTTTATATAAAGGGTGTCACTTGCACAGGGCTGACAGTGAGGTTAGTGCTGCTGCCTCACAGCTCCAGTCTTATCCTGCCTAAACACTTTTTATCTGCTACATCCCAAAGATGTGCATGTTAGTTAAATTGGCAACTCTAAATTATCCCAGTATCAGTAAACTGTGTGTGTGGTCAAAGGTTAATTCCTGCTTTGCACCCAATGCAACTGGAATAAGCTTTGGCTTCTTTCGTGACCCTAAATTATACGAAGTAGCTTTGAACATATAAATAAATGAATTGGAAGACACTGCAGTTCATTTCATATCCTACAGAGATTTTTAAAATACCTTTGAAGCAGTTGTTCTTTGTTTTATATACAGTAGTCCTTTATTCAGTCACATCCCAAAAAAGTCAAACAAAGTGTTCAAAGAAATTTTAAAAGCCTTCACCTGTTCATTTTCTTTAACCTGTACTACTAGTCAAATGTTTTTCATAAAAAAAAATCAAAGACCTTACTAGTGTTGCTAATGGCTATTACTGTTTGAAATGACTGGTTTTCAATTTATTATTCTCATATGACTGCAAAGCCTCATATTCAACAGCAATTCCCCCAGAGTCCTCATGGTCAACTGACTAAACTTATCCTTAATTTTTCATGTATAAATGCTAATTGGTTATTTGTTATCAGTGATATATTTGTAATTGCATTAGCACTGCTGAAACCTGTGAATTTTCTTTCTTTGGGTTGCTCGATACTAGTAATCCTAAGGTTTAATTCTGATTTCAAAAATGGACAAAATGATTCAGCTCTCTAAAAAACATATCAGTTATATGTTTTTTTTACAGAATGAAGATTATTCCATGTGACAAACTGGAAAGGAACTGAATATTTCATACAAAAGTGTCTGTCTTTACAGAGGAGGGCAAAGTGATCTAACTAGGATAGAAAAAGAAGGAGAAGGCACAGATAGATTCGATTAGATAAACTTTTTGTAATCTCATGGGGAAAGACGACTGTATATGAGGGTAAGGACATCATAATGTGTAGTTTGAGAAACAAATGCCTTACAGATGCTCAGTTGGCTTCTTCCTTACAAACACGCCAATGAGACAACTCTGAGGTGCTGACCATAATACACTTTTCTAGTTATCTTTCATCCAATGTCTGTGTTCTTTTGCCTATTTTAACCTTTTCTTTGTACTTGCCAGTTTCACATATGGCATTTTCTTTGAAACTCTGCCTCTAAGGTCAGCATCCTAGAATCATCCTTTTTGTGTTGTAGATGACACCGGTGTTTGGCGTGTATTTAAGGAAGAAGCCAACTAAGGACCTGTAAGACATTTGTTTCTCAGACTACTTACTCTGATGTTCTTATTCTCTTATGCAGTTCTTTATCTGTTCCTGCCCCTTCTTTTTCTGTCCTTGTTTGGTGAGATCCAGTTTGCCTTCTTTTCTCAAGACAGTAATAGAAACCTTGTATGACATCTTCAGTTTCTTGGCTATCTGTTGCATGGAATAACCTTCATTCTGAAAAAACAAAACAAAACAAAACAAAACAATTGTCTGACATTCTTCTTCAGAAAGCTATTTCCTTTGGCCATTTTTTAACACAGAACTGAACTTTACCTTGCAACCAAAGTGAACAGAATGACTGGTTTCAGTGGTGCCAGTACAATTATAAAGATTTCTCTAATAACCAGTTAGCATTTACACATAACTAAGTAAGGATAAGCTAAAGGAGTTAGGAATAACTGCTGAAAACAGGACTTTGACATCATGTATGAATAATAAGTTAAATTAAAAATCAGTTATTACAAACAGTAATAGCCATTAGAAACACAAGTAATGTTTCAGCTTTATTTTGAAATTAGTTTAATGGTTTCTTAATTAAAATAGGTATCAATTTCTATCAAAGACATGAAAATTTCTAGATGTGTCTACACTTGCGACAGGTAGTGTAGTTTCAGTTAAAGTTTTATGAGGAGCCAAAGCCTATTCTGGAATAATTAGGCATGAGCCTACTCTGGATGAGACAGCAGTCCACTGCCCAACACATTCACCCATAAAATATGCTGATTTAGAGGCATTAATAAACTACTGTGTACTGCGTGTTTTTGGAATATGGGAGAAACTGGAGGACGTGAAGAAAAGTGATCTAAACACAATGAGAACATGCCGACTCTACCAACAGTGACCAGAGCTAGAACTCTATAGTATCAAAATAACAGAGCAAATAAAGCCAATCACTATGCCACTGAGCCTTCATTGGAAAAAAAAAGTGATGTACCATGAGAATAGCATCTCATTAGTATTTTACAAACCATCATTTCATAAGTCCTCTTGTACTTAGGGTGGTGTTTGTACAGGGAGTTGCTAAAATAAATATGACTTGATAAGACTACTTAGTCACATACATTTTCAAAAAAGGCATCAATTTTTTGAAATGGCTAACAATACTTATATGTTAAACAGCTTGTCATCCTATAATGACAACGTGTTGACTTTCATCACCGTGATCAGCTGAGATTTTTTTCCTTCCCACAGGTCTCTGCTGTGTGTGCTGAGCATTTGCAACATTTTACAGAAAGGAGACTGAAAAATGTTCATTAATGAATGCCACAAAGAATTGAGGACACAAAGCTTGACACAATTTGCATGGGTACAACAATCATAGAAGTTCAGGGCAGTTTAAACTAGGATTATTTGCTTGATTCCATTGACGACATGCAAAGGCTGGTTAATGGTTTATCTATTTCTTACTTATTTGGCAGTAGATGTTTTCACCATTTAAGGTAGAAATGTCCTGAACACTTTGATGGACAAAATGTTTGGAGGAAAGATAGACGACACCAGGCCTTCTGAAACATTATTTGGTGATTCTGCTAGACTCTAAAGTCAATAGTGCTAGTGCAGAGTATACGTACATTTACACTGTGTGCCTGGGGTAACTCAGAGTAATTCATACTCCAGTGGTGGCAATGGCAACTGGCAGAATGCAAGCAAAATTCCTCCAGGCCAACAGTAAGCAACAAACGGCTCCCAATAGAACCTGCCACCTGTTACAGCAGGGGCTGCCAAACAGATCTCTAGTGGGAAGGTTGGAGGACTTTTACAAACCCAGAAGGCTTCTTTATACCTGAGATCTATTTAGAGTAAAGGCAGCAGGTGAGTGTGAGTATAGGCAGAGCTGGTAAGTAGGTAGGTCGGTAGGTAGGTAGGAGGACAGGATTTATGCCAGAAACGTGGAAGGTGAGGGTTAAAAAGCTATTCTGGAGTTGAGCACTATGTTTGGACTATTGTTTTTGATATCCTTAGCTCATTACCACTCTTTGCTGAGCTAGGATAGCGCATAGAGGTGCCTTCGTTCACTGCATGCATATACATATATATGATTGTGAATATTGCAATGTAATTCTGTGTTTTATGGAATATTATTTTTTGCATTGTTTTATATGTTTATAGTGTTTACTGCAACATGCAAGTTTCAAGCTTAAAAAATTATTCCAGTAGTGAATTCAACCAAAATAAGAAGATAGTTAGAGACAGGCTACTTGAACCCAGTGGTTAGTGCTACTACCTCACAGATATGGGATCCTTGTGCTCACAGAGTTCCAATTTTGGGCATACGCTGGCCATGCCACAAAGTGGTTGCTTGGGACTGGCTCATTCCAGCAGCTATGGGCACAGCTGAGTGTCTTTTTTGTTTCCTATGTATTAGTGTAGATGCATCATGCTTTTTACTTCCATCAAGAGCCTTGTAAATAGAAATTAATCTTTTGTTTTTATAGTTTCACACTGTATCCTATGTTTCTTGATGAGGGGAAGGAGATGGCTCTTTTAAGGCTTATTTTGAGATCTGGGCACATGCATAATTAGCCATGTGGTGCAACACTGGTAGCCCACAAGAAGTCAGTATTATATATCCGGTAGCAATACTTATTTAAGTTTTTTGTTTATTTTTTTTTAATTCATGCAGGATGGAAATCTGGCAGTGTTTCTCAACCTTTGTGGCTTTGGGACCCATTTTAAGCTTTTTAAGTTAACTAAAGACTCATACAGAAATCAAAAAGGCCAGGGGGTTGAAACAATCATGAGTGAAAGAAATGAGTGTGGTTAGTGATGGGGAAAAAATATTGTATAGCACTGGTAAGTGATTTGGTTTCAGCATATCCCAGGAGCTGAAACAGTATTATTTTCCCTCTCATGTGTTTGCAACCCAGTGATGGCATGGCTGCTACAGCTCAGTGATGTCTTGCCGGCCTCACAAAGCATTATGAGGCGCTTGGAAAATTTTTTTTGCCTAAGCCATCCTGCAGCGCAAATTTCCAAAAACATATTCTGTGAACAAGGTCACCAGTGAACACAGCATATTCGCTATGAAAAATGCTTTGGCGAATTTTGTCATTCAGCACTACTCAGGCCCTGTTTAATGGTTAATTAGATTAAAAGGGTCTGGGAATGTTAAGTCAAGTTATGTCTGAACAGTTGGGTAAATGATTGGCTTGCTTTAGATTAGCCTCACCAATGATACATTTGTCAGACTTTTGGTTTAACTATCAGAGAATATTATCAGCATACACATTTTTGATGCATGTCATGCTATGATTAACAGAAATTTCCCAAATATTCCGATTTTTAACTAGCAAAATAAGGTAGGTTTTCATGGAATATGATGACTAGTATGTTGGTTTGGTATACCAGTGAGAAAACTGAATTCGAAGTTTTGAGTTCCATCCATCCATTTTGCAAACACATACACTGAGTTAATAATTTATTAGTTGTACTTACCTAAAGGCAAGCTAGTTCACCATCACAACAATTTAGTCAGAGCATGGAGTCAGCAATCAGATAAAAATCTGGCAAGAGGATGCTGAGATGCTGGGTGAGATCTTGTCCAAGGTGTCCCATAATTGATGAAAGTTACATAGCATTGGTTATCTAGTCTTTCACATACTTGGTTAAATTTAGATGTTGGGGTAGGGGAGGACAATGATTAGGCTAAACTCACTGTCATGTTCTTGGAACCAATCCATTTGTTTGCTAGGTATGCAGCACGAAACAAAAGGTGACAGTGAAAACACCTATAAAAAACTGAGTGCACCTGATCAAAGCTCGGCTGTCCACTGAGACTCAAATGTTGGTTGTACAGTGAATGCAGAAACAATTCAGACCTCTTCATTTTCTGCACACTTTATTGCTAATTTAATTTTAAATGGACAAATCTGAGGATTTTTGCCCATCATTCTGCATGTAATAACCCATAATGACAACATGTTTTCAAAAAAGGTTTGTAAATTTATTAAAAATCAAAAACTGAAATCCCTCTTTAATATAAGTATTATTTTATCAAGGAATCCAGTGCTTACAATAAAAATACTCATAAAATTAAACCACAACTGCTACACTGGACTTGTTTCAGTCATCAGCACAGATCAATATATTCATGCATTTTGTGTTATTCTGTTACCAGAATAAGTAAGTTGTATTATTAGAACTTACAATTCCTTTCCAATCCTCCTGTGTCCAGTGTCTGCACTGCTCTCAGGGTTAGAACTTGGTATGGTGTTCAGCACTACAGAGTACTTTCTGGTATGTTCCTCTTTCATTTAGACAATTATACTAACTGACTGCTTATTTGCTACTCCTCACATAAACTTTTATCAGCTCTATCAGGCCTTTTGGGTGATAGGTCATTGTTAATACCCTGCATAGTACATGGAAACCCCAAAAGAACTGCTGATAATGACGTACTGCTGTTGGTACGTTTGCCATACAACACCATGGCATGTTCAAAATCTCCTCGAGCTTTAGTTATGTTCATTCATCCTTTGAATTGTACACATGATCTGTTGAATCCTGTCTACCTGCTTCAAGCAGCATTGCCTGCAGTTGTAATGGCATGGCTGATAAACTAACTAGTTATCTGGCAAGGGAAGGCCATCTAATAAACTGGCCACTCTCAGTTTATATGACAGAAATTAAGTATTATTTGGCTAATAAAAAATATGTGAATAAATCATTCTGTTCATTAACTACGGCTTGGGACACTTGGCAAACGCGTTACTCGTATTTACCTAATTAGAAACCTGCCAGATTGAAATGGGGTACTGTATATCCAAAATCTGAGAATTGATAAAGATTGTATTTTTTTGGGTTGTTGCTAGATTTTTACCAATCTATTTCTCAGTTTTACCACTTACCATAATCCAATACTTG
Organism: Erpetoichthys calabaricus; assembly: GCF_900747795.2. Classification (NCBI taxonomy): domain Eukaryota; kingdom Metazoa; phylum Chordata; class Cladistia; order Polypteriformes; family Polypteridae; genus Erpetoichthys; species Erpetoichthys calabaricus. The sequence continues at coordinate 72,137,330 of NC_041402.2, forward strand.
ATATTCCATGTTATATCAAACGACTCCCTTTTGATACCACTAAATAATATATTAGAGTCATCTATAAATAAAGAGTGAGCTAATCGGACTGCCAAGTGCTCTCTCTTGTTTTCACTTAAGAGGTTTTTGTGGTTTTAGTGCTAGTTTTATAAAGGTTAACAGAATGCATAAAGAATGCAGCTTTGTTATTACATCTTAATGCAGATAAATGGAAAGATAATGAAAGATAAATATTAATGGAATGAAAAGGTAAATGTATTTTAGATGGCTTTTATGTTAATATTGTTAATAGACTGGTAATGTGTATTTAAGGCAGTACGATCTTTTGCATTGCTGCTTCATGGCTCCAGGGCCCTTAGTTTGAAACTTGGTCTGGAAATGAAGTATATAGAGCTTGTATGTTCTCCTCATGTCTGTGTAAGTTTCTGTTTGTTTAGTTCTGCTCACCACCTACATCTCAAAGGTGGGCAGATTAAGTTTATTGGCGCCTAGAAAACTGGTCCAGTATGAGTATGTAAGTATGTAAGTGCTCCCTAATGCAACCGTCCTCTGAGCTGCTCTCACTCAGTTAGTGTGCAGACATTTCATGAATCTCAGTTTGCCATTTGTATGCCTCCGTCTTTCCTATTTTTGTATGTGTTGCTTATCGTTTTATTGTTGTTTTTATTTTTAACATTATGATGTTCATGTTACTATGCTTCTCTTCTTTGGAGATTTATATGTCTTGGTGTTGTAGGGGCTCCATTCCAAACCTCCCTTTAGTTAATTATTGCTTATTTATTTTATTGTATTTTGTAAAGTGGTTTATTATTTTTTATATAACTTTCTTTTAGTATTTATTTTCATTAAGTACTGTGATGATGTGAGATTTTATATACAACTTGTGAATATTTTGTATGTCTTTATTTGTAATTTAGGTAAAACAATGTAATTTAGTGTTTAACCCCAACCCCCCCCCCCCCCCCCCCCCCCCACCTTAGTAATGGGCCTGTTTGAATTTTACAACAGGATTTGGGGGATGTGTGTCTCTTAAACCAGTTTGCCAAGTGTTTCTTTGCTAAAGTCATTTCTAACCCCCGCAAATAGGCTAAGGTGTACTTTAACATATTGTTTGGGGGGCAGGTGTTAAGATGTTTTATTCCCCCATTGGTCTGAGGTATGGCTGTTTGGCATTGGCTTGTCTCAGAGGCCTTTAAGTACCATGATGTCCTATTGGCTCTAGGGGTTGGACAGAACATCTATAAATGTATGTGTTTAACCTCACAATCTCTCTCTTACCAACCAACATATGATGAAGAAGTATCTCTCTCTTGCTAACCTGTGATGATGAAGACAACACAATGAAGAGCACAGCTCAGCAGCCATTTTGAACAGACATGTGGCTGAAAGCTGAGCACCAATGATGCCTTAACTAGAGACATTTAAGTAACTGCAAGTCTGTGTGCCGCCTGAACTACATATCACCATTTAATCAGATTGTATGGTTGCCAATATTCAAATGTACTTTGCATTTTGTTATTATTTATGAATATTATCAGTAATACATTATTTTATGTGTAACTTAACTTCTGCTTGTCTTTTTACTACATCTAATTGCCTGAGGTTATAGATATAGAAGGGAAAGTGAGGATAAGTTATGTATATACAGTAATACCTTATAAACAGTGGTAAGTCTGTGAGATTAGGCATTCTAAGGCTACATATTAATAATACAATAGGGGAAAGTAGAGCAATATATATTGCCCTACCAAGACAAAACAAGTACTGTACTCTCCTTTTTGTTAATTATATTTTGTGAGATTCTTTTATTGGTTTTGTAACTGTTTTTGGTTATTTCGTTTACAGCTACATTTACAATGCATTCATTTAGTTGACGTTTTCATCCAAAGTGCTTTACAAATAAGGTCAACATAATCGAGTCAACATTAGTTGGGAGTCTATTTTGAAACAAATGCTACAAGACTAGGTTGCAAATAGTGAATGCTGTTGACCTTACAAATAAGCAAATAGAGCAATTGAAGCACAAGACTAGATAACCTTACCTTAACTGCAAAAAGAACCAAGCATCAAAACCTATTAACAATCAGGAAATACTTGAGCCACTATTTATGGACTATGCAATCCACAAGGTAACCATAGGGCCATTGAGTGAGGGTCTCTGTGTTGTTGGTGTCTATTTCTTACTGCAATCAGTACTGAGGTAAGTTTTGCATTTTAAATTTAAGTGTTTTTATAATGCTTGACTTTTCATTAATTGGCCTTTTGAAAGTATTGCCTCTTAACTCTTTGATTCTTCTTTCTTATTTAATTTTTGAATACTTTTGTAGTAGTTAACCAAAACTAAAATAAGAAAACTTAGTCTGAAGTTTAAAATTTGGTCAATACTTAGAGACAAATTTCTGGCATAGTACCAATAGATGACAATTTAAATACAGTAATCCCTCCTCCATCGTGGGGGTTGCGTTCCAGAGCCACCCGCGAAATAAGAAAATCCGCGAAGTAGAAACCATATGTTTATATGGTTATTTTTATATTGTCATGCTTTGGTCACAGATTTGCGCAGAAACACAGGAGGTTGTAGAGAGACAGGAACGTTATTCAAACACTGCAAACAAACATCTGTCTCTTTTTCAAAAGTTTAAACTGTGCTCCATGACAAGACAGAGATGACAGTTCAGTCTCACAATTAAAAGAATGCAAACATATCTTCCTCTTCAAAGGAGCAAACAAATCAATAGGGGTGTTTGCCTTTTAAGTATGCGAAGCACTGTGGCACAAAGCTGTTGAAGGCGGCAGCTCACACCCCCCTCCGTCAGGAGCAGAGAGAGAGAGAGACAGATAAAAAAATCAATACGTGCCCTTTGTGCTTTTAAGTATGCGAAGCACCGTGCAGCATGTCACTTCACGAAGCAGCTGCACAGAAGGTAGCCAACGTGAAGATAATCTTTCAGCATTTTTAGACGAGCGTCCGTATCGTCTAGGTGTGTGAACAGCCCCCCTGCTCAATCTCCCTACGTCAGGATCAGAAAAAGTCAGCGCAAGAGAGAGAGAGAGAGAGAAAAGTAAGCTGGGTAGCTTCTCAGCCATCTGCCAATAGCGTCCCTTGTATGAAATCAACTGGGCAAACCAACTGAGGAAGCATGTACCAGAAATTAAAAGACCCATTGTCCGCAGAAATCCGCGAACCAGCAAAAAATCCGCGATATATATTTAAATATGCTTACATATAAAATCTGCGATAGAGTGAAGCCGCGAAAGGCGAGGCACGATATAGTGAGGGATCACTGTAAAGACTTAAGTGAAAGGGTAGTCAAAAGAACAAATATTGACCATAACAAAAAGGTCAACAAAGTCAAAGAAACAGGAAATGTAGTCAAGTAATGAGAGTGAACAGTCCTAACTGTAACTAAGGTGCATTTCTGTAACTATATTCATTACAATTTTTCCCACTAGAGTTTGTATTTTAATTAAATTCTTGGGCACCAAAAGTAAAATGCCACCATCTTATAAAGAAATGCAGTTATGACATAACAAGTTACACGACTGTCAATAGGCATAGTGACTGTAAACACCATGATCACTGCCATGCAGAAATAAACAAAATGACAGTGACTATGATTGAAAACAAAATATACAATGGCACTGCGATGTCACAAAAACATCACAAAAATAAAATGAAAACATAATAATCTTATGAGTAATAATAAAAAATATACATGTAGACAAGCGATTTTGACATTTTGCCTTTATTGTATTTGTAAACTACTTTGTCCCTTCTTTTTTATTGTATTCTTGAATTATTTGGTCTGTTTTTCATTGTTGAATTGGAAGAGGTTAATTGAACTCTACTTAAGTTAAAATATAGTTTTAAGCAGGTCACATGATATGTAGTCTCACAGGGCCAGACATGATTCTCAAATAAGAATACATGTCTGAGGAGAACCCATTAAAAATATGCAGTGAACAGTGGCAGATCTTGCTCTGCAAAGGCTACATCCACAGAGTTTCTTCCTAAAACACCTGCCTCCAATTTTTCCAGTCTGTCCATTTTACACCACCACCAGTGCTGCAATATCTTTATGTCATTTTAACTATTGCATCGCTATATGGCATAACAACAGCAAATAGAGTTTAAATAAGCATTGTGGTCTATGGATATACAACATGTTAAAATGCTGCGGCTATTTTGCTATGGCATGTTTGCATTTCCAATTAGACTGTAAAGTTGAATTTCTTTAGTTATTTGTTTAGATGTGCAGCCTTGTCCATGCTTTACTGGTATTGTTAAGTATATTTATTGATTTGGGAGTTTTGAGTACTGAAATCTGCATCTCCTGTGGCTCTTTGTTATCAGTTCTTCTAATGGAAGTCCTTTTGACAGAGTGTGACACATTGTTTACTTCAAATTCATAACCAAGAGCACACCCAGCACCTGTGACAACATTCTGTTCACTTTTACAATTCATCCATTGATGCTGGAAAATACCAATGCATAATCCCTTGCATTGGATACTGTTTATTTTTAAGTCATGTAATGTGCTCTTGGCACATGCAACACACATTTATACGTCTAATAAGATTTTTTAGGGGACCTTCGACTATGGGCAGTTCATTGCTGTCTGTTGGACCAGGTAAATTATGCATTTCAACATCACCTCCCATGATTTGAGTGCCGCCTTATTGAGGTGTTGGATTGGGTTAGAAATGTGACACTCAGTGAGCCATCTAATTGTTCCTGCCAACATTTAAGCCAGTTCACTCATGGCTGTTTCCAGAAGTATATATTATACGTCTGTCTTCAGCAAGGATACATGATATGTGACATGTGACTTTGTTGCTGTGTCACTATAATATATAGCAGTACACATAAAAGCTACTTTTCACTTAACGATTTTGTAAAGACTTTATGGTTTTGAACTTCGGACTTTAGTTTTCACTAATACATTTTTGAGCTTAGATGACTTGTATTTTTCACTTCTGCCCTACCCAAAATTATGCATCTGCTCACTCCTTTCACCTAGTCCATCCACTGGTCTTGTTCTTTTTCCATCTCAGCATTCAGCAGGACTATTACTATGTCTCGATGGCACTCCTCTTTATAAAGAATCACAAGACTGCTAGATGTCGTTTCTCACCACTCAGCTCTTAGATATCTGCTGTTGTTCAACTGTATAATTATTTTACTTTCAGTTTTCCGTTGTATCAAAAATTGTGCACTTTGAATTTTGTTTTCTGTTTATTTTAACTTTCAAACACATCACAAAACATCATATTTTAAATAAATAATAAAAATAATACACAAATAATAACAATTAACCCTGGACCCCAAAACCCTCTAAATTGTGTTATTGAACTGTGATTGTAATGGATTGGCACCAAGCCTAGAGATGGTTTCTGATGTGACCCCAGTAATACTAAAATTGGATTAAATGAGTTCAGTTAGATACTGAGAATTTAGTAAATTAAACCACTTAAAAGGTGGGGTTGGGAGACCTACTGCCAAGGCTGGTAGACAGCTGTAGCTTGCAGTCTTGTATAAAACATACTGTATATTTGCCTTCTTCTACAGTCATTTTCTGCTGAAGTCTATGCGTCTGTATAAAGGTACCATTTTATCATAGCATGTGTGGGAAACAGCCCGGACAAAGACAGACGGACATCGTTATGTCACCCAACACATGTTTATTTTGCAATACAGTAATCCCTCACTTATCGCGGGAGATAGGTTCCAAGGCCGACCGCGATAACTGAATTTCCGCGAAGTAGGGACACCATATTTATTTAATTATTCAACGTGTATTTGGACGTTTTTAAACCCTTCCTGTATTGTTTACAACCCACCCTTTACTCTATTAATAACAGGGACAACTGCTAAGCAATATGAAATCGGCAGATAAGTTTACACTTACTGTATAGCGAAGTACACGTAGCTATATATGACATGATGATGGTGATGAATATGCTGCGCAGTAAAAATGATGACGATGAAGGTGATGATGACTTTTACTGCGCAGCCGATGACTTTATTTTACGTCTCTTCAGACGGCGGTGCCATTTCCTGGGGCACCTCCTCCATGGTTTCCGAATTTGTATCTGTAGTAGTAGTAGTAGCAGTAGTAGTAGGAACTGGCTCTTTTTTGTGAGGCTGCAAAAACATTGTGATCAGCAGTTGCTGCCGCTGCTTCTTTTTCCGGTCTAAGAGCAGCTTGTAGGCAGTCATGACGTCGTCGACCTTGTTTCAAAGATTCCTAAAGCAGATTCCATCCAGACTACTGCCTTATCACGTCCACTTGCAACTCGTTTTGCACCCTGGTTAAAGGACACTGCAGCCGTAGATCTTATATGCTTTTCCTCCTTTTTAAATAAAAAGAATCGTGGACTCAACTATGCTGTAATGGTGTAGCTGTTCCCTTCCTTCAACATATCCAAAACTTTTACCTTTTCTGCAATCATTTGCATCTTCTGTTGGCACTTGGACACGGCCCCTGAAGCAGTAGCACGTTAATGCTGAATGAGTGAGATGAGACTTCCTGGTTAATGCAGCACTCCGTCGCTGAGCCAATCAGCAGCACACAGGAACTTAACTGTGTGCTCTGATTGGGTAGCTTCTCGGCCATCCGCCAATAGCATCTCTTGTATGAAATCAACTGGGCAAACCAACTGAGGAAGCAAGTACCAGAAGTAAAAAGACGCATTGTCCGCAGAAACCCGCGAAGCAGCGAAAAATCCGAGTTATATATTTAGATTTGCTTACATATAAAATCCACGAAGTCGTGAATCCGCGAAAAGTGAACCGCGAAGTAGCGAGGGATTACTGTATGTATAAAAATATGAAGCACACAACCCAGTGCCGCAGCACCAATCACCCCACAAGTCCAGGCCCTTCCACAATGTCTTTCCTTCAGGCCGCCTCTTTCCTCTCCCAGACCTAGTCCTCTTCCACCCGACTCCAGCCCTGAATGAAGGGAGGCGGCCCCTTTTATAAGCACCCAGATGTGCTCCAGGTGTTTCCCGGCAATCTTCCACCGACACTCCCCAGTGTGGTGGAAGTGCCGACTTCATCCCCGGAAGCACTCCGAGTGTCCCTGCTTCTCTTCAACCCCAGCACTTCTGGGTGTGGCGGAAGTGCTGAGGTCCAGGGCTGCCAAGGCATCCGGGCGCCCCCTGGCGGTGACCATGGGCCCCTACAGGGTTGAGCTTCAAAGCTCTGTACCCGTGGCCCCCAAAGCAACCAGGGCAGTCGCTCCCTCGTGGTCTGGAGGAGGCACAAGCCCTCCTCCAGTCCTCCTGGGCGTCCCGGCTGGGTACCACCCCCAGCCACGTGCCACACATGACATTCTCAAATCATATAAGTTCAATTCAGTGTCAAGGAGACTGGAACCTATCCTAATGCTAGGAATCAACAGTAGAAAGACTTCCAGCCCGTCACAGGCCACACTTATAGTCACCAATTGAATAACAAGCATAGGGAAACAACCAGAGGCAATTTTTCTTTAAAAAACTAAAATGAACAAAGGGACTAATGTTCAAATTCCACACAGGCACTAATTAAGCTAGCATCTAAACACAAGTCTCCTGAGGAGTAAGGCAGCAGCGGTAACCACTATGTCATCATGCTACCTTTGCTGCAAAGAGCATTAAATAAACTGTTGTTTTTGTAACATTCATCATCCAGTGTACTAAAATGAGTGAACAACAAAGTGTTAAATGTGTTCATTTTGTTGATTACAGCTCAGTGCATTAGCCTCTCAAAATAGGTCCAGTGAAAAAGTTTTAGTTTGTCTGCTGTTCCTTTATAGAAGTATTACAGGAGGAAGAAAATGACAGAGGAGAAAAAGCTTAGAAAAGCAAATGGGGTTTTTAGACAAATATATGTCTAACATAACTGCACTTCCATTTCTCCTTACAGAGTCTCACGTCGACTTCTTTTCAGAGATGATTGTACATTGCAGTCACCTTTGTGCTGTCGCAGAGATGACTCATAGGGAGGCAAATCAATTCTCTTCACAATCACCTTGTGGAACAAAAAAAAAATTGAAAAATATCCAAATTTTACTGTGTACTGTATACCTTTTATTTATTTATTCCCAAAATGCTTGCCCTGCAGTGGGGATTTCATGTATCACATCACTTTTCTTATGATGTGGAGGAGAAAGTCACAGAAGCTATGATAATTTTACTCATGGCTATGCCAGTCTTACATATTCAAGAAGTATAGGGATCCTGCTTGCATGGTGATGGGGGAGATATTGTAGGACTACCACTGGCTATGATGAGATGCGCTTGATGAATTCGCAATAAACCCCAGAAATGACCTTAGAAACAGGAATAAAGTGTTATGCTCTGGAGTGGTTTGCAGCTACTGTAAGTGTGATGTAGTATGGATAGGATTAGCACCTTCAAATATGATTTCATTGTTCTCCTTTAGAAAGGAATGAATTGCTCATTAAAGGTAAGGGGAAAGCAACTGATTTAAGATGGAGAGCTCAAGCACTTTGTGATCTTATTCATGACTGAGATCATAAGACTGAACAGTGAATTGGTGCACAGGAGAAATTTTTCAGATGTTGTGCCAGATCTTGGTGGTTAAACAATAGCTAATTTCTCTGTCTAAGCTTTCAATTTACCCATCAATCCATAGACTCATCCTGACCCAAAATCACAAGCTCTGGGTAGTGAACAAATGAAATGTCTACTAGAAGCCAAAATAAGGCATCTAAAAATTGCATGGCTTGCTCTTCTTGAGAGGGCTCAAGGAAGGAATGCTATTTTTTTGAAATGAGAGAAATCAGAGGTGGTTTGGGCATAAACTTAGCTATACTTACAGTTGGGCATAAAGTTGGGATGCTACCAGAAGAGGGTGAACAATGCACACTCCACTGGGAACCAACCAAAGGATAAACATATGATACCAAGGAAGGAAATGAGTATCTTCTCACTAGCCAGAGAATGTCTGGGAATTCCCCAAAAGTAGCTGAAGACTGTTGCTGTGCCACAGAAATTAAATTCACTCAGCCTGCATGACTGGTTTGATTTTAGGTGGAATGGAATAGCAGAGGGTGGCACGGTGGCGCAGTGGGTAGCGCTGCTGTCTCGCAGTTGGGAGACCTGGGGACCTGGGTTCGCTTCCCGGGTCCTCCCTGCGTGGAGTTTGCATGTTCTCCCTGTGTCTGCGTGGGTTTCCTCCGGGCACTCCGGTTTCCTCCCACAGTCCAAAGACATGCAGGATAGGTGGATTGGCGATTCTAAATTGGCCCTAGTGTGTGCTTGGTGTGTGGGTGTGTTTGTGTGTGTCCTGCGGTGGTTTGGCACCCTGCCCGGGATTGGTTCCTGCCTTGTGCCCTGTGTTGGCTGGGATTGGCTCCGGCAGACCCCCGTGACCCTGTGTTTGGATTCAGCGGGTTGGATAATGGATGGATGGATGAAATAGCAGATAATCTGCATTCACTGGCCACTTTATTAGGTACACCTTGCTAATACCAGAATGGACCCCATTTTGTTTCCAGAACTGTGTAATTCTTCATGGCAAAAACTTAACAAAGTGCTGGAAACATTCCTCAGGTATTGTGGTCCATATTGACAAGATAGCATCAGGCAGTTGCTATAGATTTGTCAGCTGCACATCCATGATGCGGACCTCCTGTTCCACCACATCCCAAAGGTGCTCTGTTAGATTGAGATCTGGAGACTGTTAAGGCCATTTGAGTTCAGTGAACTCATTCTCATGTTCAAGAAACCAGATTGTGATGATTTGAGCTTTGTGACATGGTACATTATCCTGCTGGAAGTAGCCATCAGAAGATGGGAACACTACGGACATAAAGAGATGGACATGGTCAGCAACAATACTCAAGTAGGCTTTGGCATTTAAACAATACTCAGTTAGTACTAAGGGGTCCAAAGTGTGCCAGGAAAATATCCCCCACACCATTACAACACCACCACCAGCCTGAACTGTTGAAATAATACAGGTATGGATCTGTGCTTTCATGTTGTTGACACCAAATTCTGACCCTACCAGCTGCATGTTGCAGCAGAAATCAAGACTCATCAGACCAGACAATGTTTTTCCAGTCTTCTATTATCCAATTTTGGTGAGCCTGTGTAAATTGTAGCCTCATTTGCCTCTTCTTAGCTGACAGGAGTGGCACCCGATGTGGTCTCATGCTGCTGTAGCCCATCTACTTCAATGTTTGACATGCTGTGCATTCAGAGATGCTCTTCTGCATACCTCGGTTGTAACGACTGGTTATTTGAGTTACTGTTGCCTTTCTAAAAGAATCAAACCAGTTTGGCCATTCTCTTCTGACCTCTGGCATCAACAAGGAATGTTCGCCCAGAGAGCTGCCACTCACTGGATTTTTTTCCCTTTTTCAGACCATTCTCTATAAACCCTAGAAATGGTCGTGCATGAAGATCTCAGCAGGATCAACAGTTTCTGAAATACTCAGTTCAGCCTGTCTGACACCAAAAACCATACCATGTTCAAAGTCAATTAAATCACCTTTCTTCCCCTTCTGGTGCTTGGTTTGAATTTCCGCAGGTTGTCTTGACAATGTCTACATGCATAAATGCAATGATTTACTGCTATGTGATTGGCTGATTAAATATTTGGATTAACAAGCAGTACCTAATAAAGTGGCTGGTGAGTGTATAATCAGTCAAATCGTTACAGAAGGACCAGGACAGAATTCAGGCTTGAGAAGATTTGTTGCTGATGAAATTTAATAACAGTAACTGAGAAGTTATACATATATGAAGTAAATTGTTAGATCTGAATACACAATGGGAGGTTTGTAATTTGAAAGTAGACCTTATAAGAAGGTGTAATAGTGGGCTTGTTACTATCAACACCTAGACAGTGTACAGAAGCCATTACAAAGGCTAATAGGATGTTAGGTAACATATCATGATGTGTAGAGTACAGTCAACAAGGGTAAAGCTTAAGCTACATAACACTGTAGTAAAATCTCATTTGGAGTACTGTTTTCAGTTTTGATCTCCACACAAAAAAGATGTAGCAGCACTAGAAAAAGTCCTGATTCCAGGACTGAGCAGTATGAAATACACTTAAAAAGTAGTGTGTTAGAGACTACTGTACTCTGTGCCATTTTGTAATCATTTGGTGAATCGCATTGATGAGCTTTGTTGGGCTGAATGACTTGTTCTCATCCAAATTGTTCTGATGTTCTAATTTTCAAAACAGCTGGTCTGTCCAACTCAGCAGGTACTATAGCTACCATGATTGTCACCAGGAAAAACAGGCAGAAAGTAAAGTGAAGCTGTCGGTTTTAGCTCTTTTGTATTCTGTTCTGTCTGGATACGCTTTGCTTAAAAATAAAGCAGCTGAGAATGCCCCTGGTGCATTCATACTTCTGTACTACCCTTATGAGATACCATGCAAATCTTCTAGAAAAGATTTTATTAATAATATCATGCTTCAGAGTGTGCTTACAGAAACTAATTTGCCTCCCTTCTTTGTTGTAACATCAGGACTATATTGCCTTAGTGCAACTGCACTCTCTATCCTCAATGCATACTTTTTTGTGAATACATTTTATGAATACATTGACTAGGTTGGCAATGCATGACAGACTAATGGATATTCAGTATATGCATACTTGGCAGAGTGTGTCACTTTAAGTGCTTTTGGAGATTAGCAACCTTGGAAGTCAGAACCTAAAATCTTTTTCAACACATTCAAGCAAATGCACAGACAAGGATTTGAGAATGAGAATTTTAGGACAGATAAGGGATATTTATATATATATATATATATATATATATATATATATATATATATATATATATATATATATATATATATATATATATATATTAATGCAGTTATGTCTTGATAAGGATACTTTTGGGATGCAAAGTGAATTTGAAAATGCTGATTAGACTGCAGTGTAAGAGCTGCCTAAGCAATTTACTACCGATGAAGGTCTATATTTTCTTCTGTACTGATGCAATGCAAAATAAAACAAGAATTCTGTGGAAGGTAATAATTTTGTCCAGGTCGCTAATAGTATATTATATGAAATATAACATGACTGATTATAGTACTTCACTATTTTGCCATTATTTTGCATAATACTGGAAATAAACATAGTTCTGATTACAAACAAAAATGCCCACACTTACTTATACCATGTCAGTTTAGAGTTGCATATTTGGTGTAGGATGTGGGAGGAAAGACAAATAACTAAAAACACTAGCATGAACGCTCTGTTGCTGTCTGAATGAGCAAGCATTATTATATGGACTGTGACTAAACTTAACTGAACCCAGGTCCCAGGTTTGAGTACAATGACTGCTAAGTCACCATGTGATATGGAAATAAACTTTGACAAATTGGTTGGTGTATCTGCTTTAATATTGTGAATAGGCTGCTTTTTACTAGAATCCTTATAGTGATAATGGTTTAAAAGAAAAATTCCTACTGTAACTTTTTAGTCAACATACTGTATAATAAGTATTTTCATGCTTTCTCTGCTCACTGCAAAACAAGTCAGAACCAGTTAAAAGAGGAACCACTTGAAAGTAGTCATCTGAACTGCCACATAAACCACAAGTACGGGGGCAATATAAACATTTTACCCCAGCCCACAGTCACAAGTGTAACACTGAGTGGTAGAAGGTTTGAGAACATAGGCTATGTCTAACCAGGTTTGGTCCAGGACACGGGAAGGGATTTGGCCCCAAAACTATGATGCCCCATTGGTCCAAGGGATACGGTAAGAAAGAGCAAGGCCAGCAAAAATATATGGGGCATGTCAGTAGATGGCTGTCTTGCTCCTTCAGTCAATATCCATCTAGAGACCACAGAAGATAGGAGATCTATTAGCTCAGAAGGGCAAGACAAGAAAGAAAAAGCCGTCCGATATCTATGCACATTGAATCCCTCGACTACTAGCAAGAAGGGCTGCTGTCCGGGTTGCAATGTTGGCAAATTAATTTTGTTTTAGGTACAATTAAGACAAGTAAATTTATACCAAGGTTAAATTTTGAACCTTCTCTCTGCTTTGCTTTGTATCTTACTGTCTGGGAACTAGAGGATTAAATGAAAAATAATAAGTAAAGTCATCAATACACTCAGCCCTGATGTGGCTTCTGTGTGAATACAAGCACTTGTAGAGAGAAAGAGACACAGAAGGCTGTGTTCTGACATTAGGTAAGTGAGAACAAATACGAGAAGATAATACTTGTGTAGGACTATATATTAACCAAGGGAGTACAGACACTCCTTACAACCCTCTATGATGAAATATAATGGTATATTTATAGTGTCCACTAGAAGCTACTCTGATGTGCTCTGACCCAATAACGGGTTTAGGAATGTGAGTAGACTGTGTTTAAAGTACACATACAGGAGCCAATGTTACAATGTATATAATCCGGAAAGAGCCTGAGTATAACAGTCCTCTTTTTCCATGTCTGTGAGTAAAATTATAAATATTCAAGGATCAACATCCCTATTTAATCTTCTGGAAACAGACAAAATAAAGGGATCTCCTTTGTAAATTTTCATAATAGAGCATCGAACCACCAGGACATCTTGGCAGCTTTTCTTAAAGTGTAGCAGACTGTATTGAACACATGCAACTAATATCAGTCTTCCATGAGAAAATCTATCAATTCACAGACTATATAATGCTGTTAATGATACAGAATCATTCAAAACTGCTCAGCTTCTTCAATGTTTGATGGTGGGGACACCAATGGTTTAGACAGTCATGGTCTGCAAATCATGCATTGATCACTTAAACCCTGTAGCAGGAGCCTTTTGTTTTCCTGAAAGAATCTATTGCCATCAGGGCGGAAATGTTTCACCACAAAAAAGGTGATCATTCAAAATTGTTTTATATTTACTGCCTTCTATCACACAATAACTGAGCCACTAGAGAATTTTATTGTGAACAAACATGCATTGCAGTTTGCAGACTTTTTGCTTTGTATCATAATGTGTACTAACCAGCAATCTTCTGCTTGGGTGCCTTAAACTGTTTTACCAAAGAAATTGTATTTCTACCTCTAATATGGGGTTTGTGATTTGGAAAGTGTCCATATCCTCTCTCTCTGCAAACTTTTTGATGAAACGTCCTGCTCTTGTCTTGGTCTGACATTTCCAGAGTTTCTTGTCTGCTACTCCTTACATCACGATCAAAGTTAAGGACTTTGCTTGCAGTTTTGTTCACCTTAGTTCTAACTTCCATGCTAATATTTCCTTAGACACTGTGTCTCTTGAAGCATCATTAAGCTGAGCAGTCTTTCCATTTGAAGCTTCCAGTAACCCATCTCTGAGATCTCAACACTGAGCCATAAAGGCCAACAAAATGAAAAACTGAATGTGTTCAATATTTGTATATGTGACTGAGCATGATGGGATGTTAATTACCTCATTATCTTAATGTCCTTAACCTGTACATAAGCACCTAATTTTAAACCTAATACAGTATGTGTTTCACATTTACTCAAGTGTTTATTTTGTCAGTTAAGGCAAACCTTTTTTAAATTTTCATAATAGGGCATTGGACCACCAGGACAACTACAGTGTGTCTTGGCATAGATTCTAAACACTAAAGTTAATCAAAAGAATGAAGCAGATCATTGGGAGCCGAAAGCCAACTACAAAACAAAAAAATCAAAGAAAAAGACCATTTTCTCATTAACCTACTTTTGCTCTATGGGTGTTATACACATATTGTGAATCTTTGTTTGCTAAATGTAATGACAACATGGAAGAGATGCATTTATAAGCAAAGTAGTGGATAAGCTTCAGCAAACAGACATGAAAGAAAGGATTCTGTTCTGACATGGTGTGGTTTAGTTTGCCTTCATGTAGAAAATATACAGCTTGTCGCTTTTTTAAAAATATACTGTACTCCTCTGTGGCGATGTCAATGAGAGGCATAAATAGAACTGATTTTGCTGGTGGGGCATTGATTACTGTATCTGTTTGACACAGTTGCAGAAAAGAACACAGGTAAACACAGTGATGTGAAAGAGGCTTTAGGGAGCAAAAAAAAAATCCTTTAAAGTTCAAAAAAAATCTTTACAAAGTACACAGATTTTTGTGTTTCACAATTTTAGTGTCCATTTCATGAAATTGTAATGCATTAATTGTTAAAAAAGGAACAAATTACCGAGTCATGTAGTTGATGTGGAATTCTTCACAACTTTTAAAAAGTACAGTATGTGAATGAGATACTGTAGCAAAAGGGCTTAATGAACTTAATGGACTCCTCTTGTCCATCAGCTTCTTCAACTTTTTTGAAGAGTGGCTTAAACTCATATAATTTTATTCAATAACTGGAGTAGAGGTAATTTAGGTAAGTAGCATTCCAGTAAGGAGGCAAAAATTAAAATGCCCAATATCCAAAGTTTACCACATGACCTGTTAAACATGGTGGTGGGGATGTTATGGCTTGGACATGTTTGGTTGCCACGGGTACTGGCACACTTATCTTCATTGATGATGTGATTTCTGATTGCAGTTGCACAATGAATTCTGAGGTGTATAGAAACATCTTATCTACTCAAGTTCCAGTAAATGCCTCTAAACACATTGGACAGCACTGCCTCCTACAACAAGATAATTATCACAAACATACTGCTAAGGCAAGACAGGAATTTTTCAACACTAAAAATGGGAAAATTCATGAATGGCCAAGCCATTCACCCAGTTTAAATAAAACTGAGCATGCCTTCCATCTGCTGAAGAGAAAACAAGCAGGAACTTAAATGGCTACATTAGAGGCTTGGCAGAGCAACATCAGAGAAGATACTCGGCACCTGGGGCCTCATGTATAACGCCGTGCGTAGAACTCACACTATAACATGGCGTAAGCACAAAAGCGGGATTGTGCGTACGCACAGAAAAATCCAGATGCAGGAATCTGTGCGCACGCATACTTTCACGTTCTTCCACTACATAAATCCCGATTTGCGTGAAAAGTAACGCACGTGCACGCGCCTTCTGTCCCGCCCCAACTCCTCCCAGAATTACGCCTCTTTGAATATGCAAATCAATATAAATAGCCTTCTGAGAAAAGACAATGGGAAAATATAAGAATTTCAGCGAATACCAAGTGGAGGCAAAGGAAAAACGTACTATTTGTTGGTTTAAACAGTGGTATAATCAACAAAAGAAAGTTGATCGAGTGACAGAGTGTCGGAGAAACTCGAAAGATCAAATTCACAAAGTCGCACAGTGCCCGAAATAAAAAAGAAATCACATATCAAAGTCGCTGTGAAAAGGCGAGTTGTAGCCCACCGTCTGAGTGTCATATGAAAGCGTATTAGGGTACAAACAAAAAACATAGGCACACAGTGGGAAAAAAGCACGAAATGTCAACTTTAATCTCGAAATTTCTTAAAATCGTTTATTTTACTAGTTTCTCAAGTAGCATGTGAAATGTTTTTTTCTGTGTTTGATCTTCTATGTGCTCTATGTGTGTGAATCACTACGTGCTTCCGTTCTTTCTCTTTCTCCGACAGGGCACAGAATGCATTACATTCGAGATATTACAGCTCTCTGAATAATTAAAATACTGAGATGTATACGTGATATCATTTTCATGATGATAGGAATGAAAGCATGTTATTAAACATGGGAACACGGGGCGCAGTGATTGTTCATATCTCACGCAAGAGGCTTGTTGCACCATGTGTGACCTTCGATGAAATAATTTATTACAGAAGTACTGTCTCTTTCAAACGTACTAACCTCCAATTCCTGTCCATACTTTTCTTTCTCCAATCGCCACACAATCAGCTCTGTAATAGACGTGAAGCCATTTGTAAGCTTAGAACGCCGATTCTTCAAAACTTTTAAGGAACATTGAAATATCTTCGTAGTACATGTTTAATTATTCTATTCGTCTATCCTTCCAGTGTCGCGTCAGCACCAGCAAGAATACAGCGCAAGGCAGGAGCTATCCGTGAACTAGCTAGCGCTGCGGCACCGTGTCCTCACATGTTTAATTATTAGCAATACAGATTATTTAAATGAAGTTAAAGTTTTATCTGTATACTATAAGCAACATATTTTGCTGCATTTCATCTTAAAAATGATATTGTCATCATACGCGCTTTATAAAGTAGCGCAGGTTGTGCAATATTATAACTGTAGTGCAAGTTTACAGTGAGGTGATTGAGTGCGTTTATAGTTCTTGGGATGAAACTGTTTCTGAAACGCGAGGTCCGTACAGGAAAGGGTTTGACGCTTTTTGCCGTGGTTGAGGTAGTGTGTACTTGAAACTGTATACCGATAATTCTCTTTCCGATCATCTGCTGCTGTGATTCACACTCAGATACAGTGATATAAATACTCCGAGTGGTGCAGTGAGAGTAATATGGAAAAAAATGATCCGCAGTGGCAACCCTTAACGGGAACAGCAAAAAGAAGAAGAAGACGCAGTGAGCGTAACAACGCTAAAGCAGTTATGGTATTTGGAATACTATGGCTATTCCCTGGCCCATTATATTGCAGCAGGTTAATTACAATCAGATGTATTACACTAATAAACAATATGCAGTTAATTTCAGTGTATTTATAAAGCCGCGTCAGGAATGTGGAGCTAAGAAAGAAAGGATGAGCACACAGGAACAGTAGTTTGACCATTCTGTGGACCATTATATTGTTACAGGTTAATTACAATCAGATGCATTAAATTTATGAACGATATGCGGTTAATTTCAGTGTATTTGATAAAGCCGCCGCCGTGGATGTGGATCTAAGAAAGGGTAACCACACAGGAACAGTAGCACTGCTTTGACACTGGGTGCCGCCAGTCTGCAAAACCGGGCGGATAAATTGCGTACGCCAAGGTATGAGTTACCGTGGAAATGTGCGTGGCTTTACGCCAAGTTTAGGTTTTATACATCGCGATTTGAGCGTGGAAAGGTTCGTACGCAACATTTCTGTGCGTACGCACCGTTTATACATGAGGCCCCTGGTGATGTCTATGAGTCGCAAACCTGAATCAGTCATTACATGCAAGGGATATGCAACAAAGTACTAAATATGACTGCTTTAATATACCTACCATTGCTATGTCCCAAACATTACAGTGCCCTGAAATGGGGGACCATGTACAAAAAGTCGTCATTGCTACATGCTGTGACCGAAAAGTTTGACAAAATAAATGTATGTACAATATTGAAATCCCCTCCATTAACCGCCACCTTATCGTGGTGGAGGGGTTTGCGTGTCCCAATGATCCTAGGAGCTCTGTTGTCCGGGGCTTTATGCCCCTGGTAGGGCCGCCCAGGGCAAACTGGTCCTAGGTGAGGAATGAGACAAAGAGCGGTTAAACAAACCTCCTATGATGAAAAACAATTTTGGACAGCGTTTTCCCTTGCCCGGACGCGGGTCACCGGGGCCCCACTCTGGAGCCAGGCCTGGAGGTGGGGCTCAATGGCGAGCGCCTGGTGGCCGGGCCTGCACCCATGGGGCTCGGCCGGGCACAGCCCGAAGAGGCAACGTGGGTCCCCCTTCCCATGGGCTCACCACCTATGGGAGGGGCCAAGGAGGTCGGGTGCAGTGTGAGCTGGGTGGTGGCCGAAGGCGGGGACCTTGGCGGTCCGATCCTCAGCTACAGAAGCTGGCTCTTGGGACGTGGAATGTCACCTCTCTGAAGGGGAAGGAGTCTGAGCTTGTGCGCGAAGTTGAGAGGTTCCGGCTAGATATAGTCGGACTCACCTCGACGCACAGCTTGGACTCTGGAACCAATCTCCTTGAGAGGGGCTGGACTCTGTACCACTCTGGAGTTGCCCCCGGTGAGAGGCGCAGAGCGGGTGTAGGTATACTTATTGCCCCCCGACTTGGAGCCTGTACATTGGGGTTTACCCCGGTGGACGAGAGGGTAGCCTCCCTCCGCCTTCGGGTGGGGGGACGGGTCCTAACTGTTGTTTGTGCGTATGCACCGAACAGCAGTTCGGAGTACCCACCCTTTTTGGAGTCCCTGGAGGGGGTGCTAGAGGGCATACCTTCTGGGGACTCCCTCGTTCTGCTGGGAGACTTCAATGCTCACGTGGGCAATGACAGTGAGACCTGGAAGGGCGTGATTGGGAGGAATGGCCCCCCCGATCTGAACCCGAGCGGTGTTTTGTTATTGGACTTCTGTGCTCGTCACGGATTGTCCATAACGAACACCATGTTCAAGCATAGGGGTGTTCATATGTGCACTTGGCACCAGGACACCCTAGGCCTCAGTTTGATGATCGACTTTGTGGTCGTGTCGTCGGACTTGCGGCCACATGTCTTGGACACTCGGGTGAAGAGAGGGGCAGAGCTGTCAACTGATCACCACCTGGTGGTGAGTTGGCTTCGATGGTGGGGGAGGATGCCGGTCAGGCGTGGTAGGCCCTGGAAAAGTCTATTCAGGCGTCCTGGAGAGGAGGGTCCGTCGGATAGTCGAGCCTCGGATTCAGGAGGAACAGTGTGGTTTTCGTCCTGGTTGCGGAACAGTGGACCAGCTCTATACCCTTAGCAGGGTCCTGGAGGGTGCATGGGAGTTTGCCCAACCAGTCTACATGTGTTTTGTGGACTTGGAAAAGGCATTCGACTGTGTCCCTCGGGGAATCCTGTGGGGGGTACTCTGAGAGTATGGGGTACCGGCCCCCCTGATAAGGGCTGTTCGGTCCCTGTACGAACGGTGCCAGAGCTTGGTCCGCATTGCCGGCAGTAAGTCGAACCCGTTTCCAGTGAGAGCTGGACTCCGCCAGGGCTGCCCTTTGTCACCGATTCTGTTCATAACTTTTATGGACAGAATTTCCAGGCGCAGCCAGGGCGTTGAGTGGGTCCGGTTTGGTGGGCTCAGGATTGGGTCACTGCTTTTTGCAGATAATGTTGTCCTGTTTGCTTCATCAGGCCGTGATCTTCAGCTCTCTCTGGATCAGTTTGCAGCCGAGTGTGAAGTGGCTGGGATGAGAATCAGCACCTCCAAATCTGAGACCATGGTCCTCAGCCGGAAAAGGGTGGAGTGCCCTCTCGGGGTTGGTAGCGAGATCCTGCCCCAAGTGGAGGAGTTCAAGTATCTCGGGGTCTTGTTCATGAGTGAGGGAAGAATGGAGCGTGAGATCGACAGGCGGATCGGTCCGGCATCCGCAGTAATGCGGGTGCTGCATCGGTCTGTCATGGTGAAAAAGGAGCTGAGCCGCAAGGCGAAGCTCTCAATTTACCAGTCGATCTATGTTCCTACCCTCACCTATGGTCATGAACTATGGGTAGTGACCGAAAGAACGAGATCGCGAATACAAACGGCGGAAATGAGTTTCCTCCGCAGGGTGTCTGGGCTTTCCCTTAAAGATAGGGTGAGAAGCTCAGTCATCTGGGAGGGGCTCAGAGTAGAGCCGCTGCTCCTCCGCATCGAGAGGAGTCAGATGAGGTGGCTCGGGCATCTGATCAGGATGCCTCCTGGATGCCTCCCTGGTGAGGTGTTCCGGGCACGTCTAACCGGGAGGAGGCCCCGGGGAAGACCCAGGACACGCTGGAGGGACTATGTCTCTCGACTGGCCTGGGAATGCCTTGGGATTCTCCCGGAAGAGCTAGAAGAAGTGGCCAGGGAGAGGGAAGTCTGGGCATCTCTGCTCAAGCTGCTGCCCCCGCGACCCGACCTCAGATAAGCGGGAGACAATGGATGGATGGATGGATGGATGGATGGATATTGAAATGCAGATTTAATTTAACTCATGGAAGAAGGTGAATTGTTACATGTGACAATGAAAAAGACAGAGGATTTCCAAAGAAACTGACTACAAGGTATTTCAATTTTAAACAATCAATATCAATAAGGCCCTCACTGTTTTATCACTGCTAGGTGGGTAAAACTTGTGTTCTCATGGAAAAAATGGCAAATAAATAACCAAATAAAACACTAGGATATGAATCCCTCTAAAATGTCTGTTCAATATCCACAGAATAAGATGGATGAGAAATTACTTTAAAGTTCCAGTAAAAATCCTAAAAAGGAGTATCTTGGATCTACTTGTTTACAAGTTAATAAATTACAGATAGGAAGAGATCATAAAAACTAATCCAGAAAAGGCAAGTACCAAAGCATAAAAGAAAATGAGCAGATAAAACAGGATATTCAGCAGCAGAAGGGAAAAGAGAGGGAAAGACAAGAACCTGAATGTACACTGTGGTCTACATAACTGATTAGAATTTGGATTTACAGCTTGCCTTTTCATACCCATTTATATAAAGTTTACCTTAAGTTCTTATGTACTTTGCTCTGTCTGTTACATTCATTTAAATGCCTTCTCAGCTCTCCTCTGCTACTTCAGAATGACACTGCATGTTGAAACTTCATTGCACAACAGGCCCAAAACCACTTACTACAAATCAGTTTCAGAAGAAGCCAGAACCTACACATATATCCAAATGTTAAGAATTTATAATTTCCAAATAATTTAACTTGAGTGTCTTTAGGTAAACTGTGGTAGAAAATTCCAGGCAGACACACAGGGAATATGCAAACTCTACAGAGAAAAACAGGCCAGATTTTGAATCTACAGTAGGATACTGAAATCATGAGGCAGCAGTACTAACCATCGTGCTGTCACACCATGATCCCAAGATACCTTTTATCTAATCATGTTTTACATACATATTTGTCCAATTCACATTTTTAGGTAAAATGTATTTCATTGTACATCTTTCATAATTTCTGAAGTGTAGTGTATACTTTTTAATGCAATGTTTTAATATCAGATTACCAATGACAGAGGACACTGCAAAATATGCAAACAAGACTGATTTAATAATGTATGGTGAGTGGTTTATGTAATACCTTTCTTCAGAGATTTTCAATAAAGCCACTACATTTTCATACTGTGGTACCCTGCGGGAGTTCATGCCCGGCCGGGATGCCCAGGAGGACCGGAGGAGGGCTTGTGCCTCCTCCAGAACACAAGGGGGCGTCCTCCCTGGTTGCTTTGGGGGACACGGGTACAGAGCTTGGAAGCTCAACCCTGTAGGGGCCCGTGGTCACCGCCAGGGGGTGCCCCAATGCCTTGGGAGCCCTGGACCTCAGTACTTCCGCCACACCTGGAAGTGCTGGGGGGAAGAGTATTGGGGACACCCGGAGGACTTCCGGATACACAGACAGAGCTTCCACCACACAGGGGTGTGGCTACGGAAGCCCTTAGGATACACCTGGAGTCCTTCTGGGGTGTATAAAAGGGGCCACCTCCTTCCAGTCAATGGGAAGAGTCGGGTGGAAGAGGACGAAGCTTGGTGGAGAGGAGTGGAGGCGGACCAGAGACTAAGAAGGTATTGTGAGAGTGGCCAAGGCCTTAAGGGGTGATTGGTGCTGAGGCACTGGGATTGTGCACCTGAACTGTAAATATTATGTACAATAAACGTGTGTGTGGTGAAACCAACATGTCTACCTGTCTGTGTCCGGGCTGTTCCCCACAATACAAATGTACATTTAAGTTGCCTATATGCTACACTGTTAACCTGTCTGCCATCTTTTACTCATAGTTTCAGAAGCTGATTGCCTTAGGCTGCCTGCAACGTTAAATTGGATTAAGCAGATCTGAAAATATTGTACTGTATTTTTTTATTTTCCTATACAATAATGCTTATCTGTAAGATACTTTAAATTTAAGTACTTAACTATCCAAAGAGAATTATTCATCAATGAGTTTATTCTGAATTAAATAATTGACATAGGTAAATGAACCTTAACCCTTGTGAAATTTTGACGGCCAACTATTTTGAACATTTTTAATTTTCGTGGGGTCAAGTCAATTATGTACTGTACATAGCAAGGTGTTGTTTTTTCCTGTGACAGAATGCGGCTGTCAAAATCTTGTGCGAACCCTAGAAAGAGTGCAAGTCCGGAAATCTGGATGGGTGTAATTTATTATGTGGACTTATGTGTCCTGTATGTATTAAACAGTTACAATACCTTTTTTTCAGAGAACACAGGAGGGTTGTTATTAACATCCGTCACATTGACAATGATAGTGCAGTGCCCAATATGTCCTAGAAAGAAAACACAAAGACAGTTTAGAATGGAATAACATATTCTGCGTAACTCACTTTAAACAGAGATCCCATTGAAGTGATAGCCACTGTGCCACCTTAAAGTGTGTTGCTTTTCTGTTAGGTGGTCTGGGTGAGTGTGAAGTCACTCACAGACATAAAGCCACATAAATGCACATTTTAACCTGTATTGGAGCAGCATGCCAACTCCATACAGAAATCATTTCAGCCATGAATCACACCGAGGTGAAGTGCCGTGAGGAAGCAATGTGCAACAGGACAGTTTTTACTTTCTTTTTAATTTGATAAAATCTAACATGTTTCTTATTTGTCAGTCATTTTACCAATTTCATAGATTTAATTTTAAAAATACAACAGTCAACATTTTAAAGAAAAACATATGCCATTTTAAGAAGAATTAAAATAATAATCCCATTTCTTGGTGCTCACTTCCCACTCCACCACTGCTTCAAACAACCCTAACCTGACCCAACCACTTTCAACAATGAATACAACAACACAGGGAACAATGGAGCCCATGTGGAGCAGCAAGAAATGGAGCAGTCCAGCATTGATCCCATTAAGGAAAAGGAAAGCTGAGGATTAGGGCTGTGGCTAGAGCCACTGAGTATCATTTTTGATGTGTTTAAATACTCATCAAAATGCAAAAGTTTAAAAGATATTAAATGTGTAATAAAGGTCAAGACATTCAGCACTGCAGTTGAGTGAAGCTGCTGTGAGGTGAGGTTCTCATAATTCTACACTGAAGTTGCTAGAATTCAATATTGGTCCTTATTAGTCCATTAACTACCATGTAGCCAATTAGAATCATAGAAGGTTGGGGGCTAGAGGTTCACTCAAGGAGACTAAAGAATCAGAGGGTGTTAATCATGGTTGACAGAGCTGACAAGCAGCAGAACGTGACATATGAACTAGAGTTAAGACTTTTAAAAGGCTTGCAGCTACTATGGAGGATGAGGTGCTCTTAGAAGACTTCAAAGACTACTCAATGAGGAAATGATGTTAAAAACGTGCAGTTTAGGATCCTAAGAGCAGATACTGGTGAATCACTCCTTTTAATTTGTTTCTGTGCGGGGAGCCGTTATTCTTTATAGTTGATATCTGTAAGAGTGTATCTTTTGAAGATTCAACTATACAATAATTGCATCATTTTTTTTTTGTCACAGTTTGGGGAGCAGGCTGCCAGAATCTATATTAGCAGTGATGGACACAAAGAAGGAAGTCTTGCAAGACAGGATGACAACTACAAAAAAACAGTCCTGGTGCAAATAAACATTTTTTTATTTACAAAAATACCTTTAACTGGTTCCTTCCTTTTAATTCGGCCAAATACAGCAGGGCAAAACAAACATTTTCTTCTCTTTTCTCCTTGACTCCTCCTTGACTCCTCCCAGTGAGTGTTGTCCAGCTCCTCTCCTGACTCCGACTGAGATTGAGTGGCTTCTTTTATCTATGACCCAGGAGTACTTCCAGAGCTGGGGCTTGGCCCATTAGAAGCACTTCTGGGTTGGAAGTCCCTAAAAGTAAGAACTATGAATTCCAAACAGCTACTCCTGGCAGTCCCAATGGAACCCAAAAGGACAGCTCCATGGGACTACAGATCCCAGTATGCCCTGCAGGTAACTGTGGGGGATTCCCAAATCAGGGATACTTCCATTTGGTGTAATGGAGACAAAAATATTCAGTAGTGTTCATCTCCCCCAGTCCTTCCACTGTACTGGCCTCCCAGCTGGGTTAGGATGCTTGTTTAACTCCAGTTGGGATGCTAGTCCATGTGTGACATCCATTACAGTAGAAAACCACTCCAACAAAACGGAAAACATGCCAACTCCACATTGTTGGAATTAAACCAGAAACCTCAATGTGGCAATAATGTTATTCACTATGTTTTAACACATCATAACATAAAATTCTGAATCCTCTTTGATTCCATTTAGGGTTGTGAGTGGCCAGGGTTCATCCCGGGCAGAACTGAGTGCAGGACAGGAACCAGTCCTAAATTGGACACCAGTCCTTTGCAGTATCCACTCATTCACATAACCACACTCATGCAAGGCCTTTTTCGAAGGCAATCAGTGTTGCACTGTTGTCTTTGGGGATGTGGTTCAAAACTGGAGATCATGGTGGAAAACTCTACACTGACAACAAACAGGCATGAGATTTGATCCCCCGGTACCCTTGAGCCATGAGAAAGCATTGTTAACCATTGTCCCTAGAATACCCAGCTGCAAGTAATATTTTTAAAATAGAATTCAAAGACAGACAGACCAGTGAAAATAACCCAAGCAGTCATTACCTCCTTCAGCTCCATTCATATCCTGTGCAAGCACCTTCAGAGTGTACTGATTTTTGTAACTGAGTAGATGGGGTGCCTCTAATGTAATGCTTCCTGATCCTCCATCAATCTTAAACAAAGGCACTTTGCTTGGAGGAGTCTGAGAGACTATTTGATAGGAAATCCGGGAGTTATCAGTGCTAGGCTCATCAATATCAGTGGCTTGAACGCGGAGAATTTCTGTCCCTGAAACAGAATTGTAGAATTGACACACAGACAGACAGATTTGACAGTGAATTGACTTTGGGCTGTTTGCTTGCCAGCTTGTCTGTCTACATTGTTAGGAACAGCAGTTAGGAATGAGATGGGCAGTGGCAAAAGCATTCGTGAAGGCAAATGATGCAGGGTGCTTGAATAGCAAGAAACTGTCCGACTGCTCCACCTGAGTTCATATGCTTTCTCCTCACCTCCACAGATGACCCTCTGTTACATGAACATCATGGCAGCATTACAATTATAAAAGTCAATGAAAATAACGTTTAACAAAAACTGAGAAAAGATTTAAAAGTTACAGCATATACTGTATTTCTATCATCTAATTTGATATTCTGTATACAGTATAGCTTAATTAAAAAAAAGCATTCATTACTCCCCCAGTTTTCTGAAATGTCTACCTTTTCATGGAAATTGAACTATAGCTTTAGCAGCATCAGAAGCAAGATGGGAATCAGCTTTTGGCAGAGTGCCATTGTTTTTTAGTGGAGGCTTACACTTACCACCCACATAAGGCTAATATTACCTTATCAATGAACGTAACTTGTCAGTGCTATATTACAAGTATATAGCATAACCTTCAGGTGTGTTTGTGAACTTGGTTAGCTGGTCTGAAAGTTAGACCATTTTTAAATTTCTAGTCACTTCATTAGAGTTTGTAATCACAGTTTTGTTAATTACATATTTTTGTAACAATGAGACACCTGCAACACTACCAGTGAAAATAGAATGTAATTACATGCATTGCAAGCATACCTTAATTTTTAATAATATTTCACAATATCATGTGGCTGAAATTAATTTCATAGACAGCAGATTCCTACTTAACCAATGAAAACATTCATGTGCTGTTGTTAGGATGAGGGTCATAAATGTAGCACAAATGTCTTAAACGCCACTTTTTTCAAAAAAGTATTCAATAAAGAGTCAAAATCTGTGCTGAAATCTCAAGCTATAAATTATTGACTGCATTTAAACGATAGACAGCAGATTGCTGTGGTGCTTTGCCAATAAATTACACTCTCACAGAAATACTGAATCATAATCTTTAGATAATGCAGACGTGAGGTTTCTGTTTAGTCACTGTAGCACAGCCACCTGTCATACATTTAAGTTACATTATTTTTATTTTTGACTTTTACAGACATGAACATCATGAGAATTGCTGCTGTGTCTGAGGTTCATGCAAAATGGCATGCATCTGCAGAGATTAGCACAGGATGGGGAAAATGCAAAAACCAGGCTGTTAGTATAAACAGAATTTTGCCTCCTCATTCTGGTACATTAAAGGACGGTGATGAGTAAATAAACAATATCATTACTACTGTATTAAATAAATAAAAATATAATTATTTACGAATTAGATAAATAAACACACATCTTAGGTTGCACCTCCCTTATATAGTAAAACTCAATCACCCAACCCTGCCTACATCTGACCCTGCCTATCCTGTGTCCTGCAGCAAAGTACACTTGCTTCAGTGTGCACAACTGTAGCCGCTTCAGTGCTTTTCTGTCAGGATTGGCTGTCAAACATGGAAAAGAAAACAATTACAAAAAATGTACAAGAGGAAGTAGCCACTCTCAAGTTAAAAATGAAAAAGTAAACTAATTCATAGTTGAAGTTGCACAGAATGTTTTTCTTGTTTTAAGACAGAAACATTCACAAATTCATCAATGCTTCACAGTAGGTGTTTATGAAATGTGTAAAGTGTGTACATTGCCCTGTTTTCAAATTTCTTTGAATAATTAGTGTATCAAACTTCAACAAATCTAGTTCACCGGTAGCAGAGTTGTTTCATGCAGACAGGCAAACGGGTAGACGAACATGGCTATCACATATGCAATGGTTCGGTGGCAACTGGGCGACAGTCAACTCGGTGAAGAAACAACTTGGCGAAATACAACTTTGCGACATCCTTTACCAGTTAGGTAATAGTTAGATTCAAAGAGATTTTTAAATAATATTTAAATGACAACGTGATTTAAAATAAGTTTATGTAATTGACGAACGAACTTTATTCTGCAGATGGAACAAACTCTATCTTACATTATCTTCTGCAACCAAAATTGCAAATCCTTTATATAAATTGTATTGATTGTAATCGTATGATAACATTATTTAGAATACAAAAGGTGACCTGCTAGTACGGCTTAAGGAATATCTTTACTCTCAATGTACTGGGACTCTCATAAAGCAGGTGATTCTGTGGATTTTCCGGCGCCCTATGTTGTCATTTAAATATCATTAAAAAATCTCTTTGAACCTAACTATTACCTAACTGGTAAAGGATGTCGCCAAGTTGTCTTTTCACCGAGTTGTCTGTTGCCCAATTGTATTTTAGCCGAGTTGTCTTTCTGCCGAATTGTCTTTCGCCGAGTTGTCTTTTCGCCGATTTGTCTGTCGCCCAGTTGTCTTTTAGCTGAGTTGTCTTTTCGCCGAGTTGTTTTTCCACCGAATTGTCTTTTCGCTGAGTTGTCTGTCGCCCAGTTGTCTTTTAGCTGAGTTGTCTTTTCGCTGAGTTGTCTTTCTGCCAAATTGTCTTTCGCCCATTTGTCTTTTCGGTGAGTTGTCCGTCGCCCAGTTGTCTTTTCGCCAAGTTGTCTTTCCACCGAATTGTCTTTTCGCTGAGTTGTCTGTTGCCCAGTTGTCTTTTTGCCGAGCTGTCTGTCACCCAGTTGCCCCTGAATGCCACAGAGCATTGAGGTGGCTACACTACGCAATGTGCCACCTTCCCATGTGTGTGGGTGCCAGGAAAGATGAAGAGAGCCACATAGTCAGTGTGGGAGCGCAGAGACTGCTAAGGTCTGATATGTCCTACATTCAATTCAATGTGTCAGAGAACTATAATGCAATCACAGTAAATTGTGAACCATTCAATATTAATCAACATAAATACACATATTAGTTTAAAAAACAGTACAAAAGAAAATACTGTAATTGAATTACAAAAGCTAATTAAGATGTTATAAATTTCTGCAGCACACTACATGACTTCTAGTCGGAGAGCATATCAAGCTTAATGACTGCAGTCGCTGGATCTTGTTGTCTTGAAGACGTCAAGTTATGCAACAAGGAAATGCAATGGATGAAGGCTCACAGAACTGCCTCACAACTTTTCAACAAAGTTTCAGATTTCCAGAATGTTTTGAGACTGATGTATCCTGACAATTAACTTGCTGTTTGACAGCACTGGAGTCCGTATCAATGCTCCAGTAGTATGGCAAACGAGGCATCATTTAAACTCCCATTTTCCTTCTTTCTTGAAGCAGCATTGTATTCATTGCACTTCATGGTAAGCACTGATAAGATGACAGCTCTATCTCCCACAGGAGCCTGTCCTTTGACTTAAGACAAAAACAGACCTACCTAAAAATGTTGAGATGAGACTTTTCGGACTGAGTTGCTGGGGGGATGTTAAACTATAAGACTACTGGTCAACAGAGCATGCCACAACTGCCCCAGGCTCTCTAAGATTATGCAAGATTATGTATGTTTTATTACAATGAGGTTTAATGTATTAATTTTGATATGGCCAGCTAACAGCAGAGGAAAGGAAAATGCAGAACCATCTATCTGTGAGGATCTCTCCAGAACTCAGTCTCTGGTTTTAGTCTTGTTTATTGTTATTTATTAGTTTTATTTTTATTGGTAAATTGTACTGTTGTTTTCATTAATGAAATTGTGTTAATTTCTTTCTTTTAGCGGTTAATTACCATCTTTTTTGTTAATTATCATGTAATTATCTTTCTTTTATTTCTTTATTTTTCTGTTTTATTTTGTCCATCTTTAAAACATTTTATATCAATTTTCTTCCTATTCTGATATCATCATATTGTTTTTCATATTGGTACTGTCACTGTCATATTGTGTTTTTTATTGTTGCATCGCTGCAGCCTTATGATTTATGCTTGCTGTACCCATTATTTATATTATTATTTTTATTTTGATGTCATCACTGCACCATTTTGGAATCTGACATGTTGTACTTATTTTTGATGGTTCATGCCATGTTGCAACAATGCCTATTGAAATCTACCTAATTGGCAACATCGCAACACATGACGTTATCATGCAATACCATAAAGGATGCAGAAGCATCCAGCACAGGCATCAAAACTTCTAGATAATTCAAACCAAATTTCTCACAGTCCTCAAATGTTTTTTTTTTTTTTGGTTAGAAAATATTTCTTGCTGGCATTGATTCTGACACTGTTTTGAGCTTTTTGACATTTGAAGTTGAACTTTATTTTGGTTTAGTTGTTTCAGTATTCTTCTTCTTTTCTGAGCCTAAACCCTTTCCTGTCTTCAGACTATGTTTTAACCTGTTCCTTGTAACTTTTCATGTCTTGTTTTCTCACTTATAAAAGTTTGTATGGATTTGAGCATGAAATCACACACACGGCAAAAAAAAACAAAATCAGATTTATAAAACCTAACATATGCATATTTATAGGCAATTTATCCCTTATAAATCACAATCAGATTGTAAATATGCATGCATGAACGTGCCTCAAGCATCACCCTGAAACATCCATGTGTGGAGCATACTAATTAACCTCATACACATGTAATCACAATGCTGCAGAACTTTATTGGCTGGTAGAGCAGCCTTCCTCCTGAAGCATCAAGACACCACCACCTGCATTCAGGAGTATCTGGCTGTGGTCGGCAACTAAATATTCAAGGTCATGCACAGCATTATAGCGTCTCTCCTCTGCAGTCCACGTGGTGGCTCGTTTATTGTTTGGCTTATTGGTAAGGTAACTGTCTGAACCTTCAGTGCTTTGTATGTCCTATAATATTAATTGCAAAAGCCAGGTGATAATGCCTACCTGCTCATAGAGTGGCACCTTACATGTTTTCCCAACCCCGAGAGTACAGAGAAGAGGCGCTATAATGCAGCACATACTCTTCGCGCTCTCTTTTGTAAAGTGTGCCACAGGACTCTTCAAATGTAGGTGGGAGTATCTGGAGGCATCAAGTAGGAGGATGCTCTATGAGCCAATGATGGCATGCATCATTGCATATATATGAGGTTAATCAGCATAGTCCATATATGCTTTTATTAGGGTGTCAACTGGGAGAGTTTCAGGGTGTGTTCATATATGCACATTAACAAAATGATTGTAATTTATAAAGGGTAAATTAGGAAGATTATTTCTTGTGCCATACACATTTCCCTGTTTTTTGGCATACACATGCTTTCATGCATGCAATATTTTATTAAAAAGACCCATTATTTTTTTCTCTTGCACCAGTTCTCTCTTAGCACCTAGTGATCATAGCAGATATGAGTTCAAAACGCATTGAAGTAAACCCAGAGTATCAGTAGGTTTTTGATTAATTTTCTGTATGTTTGTACTTACTTGCTGAGGTATTCAGGTACCCATTTAAATTATTTTTACTATCAAAGGCACCCCTTTAATTAATTTCTTGTCCCTATTGGTGTTAAATGAGAGTGGAGGCCTTTTCTGAGGAACTTTCTATCACATTTTTCCTAACTTTGTAATCGTCCTCTATGTCTAACACAGGCAGAAAGACTCTGTGTCGAAAAATTAATGTATGCTATTGTATCCAAACCATTGACAGTTTCATTATTGTGGATTTGTCTCCTATGTCCTTGAAGAAGAATCCTGCTGGAGGCCTGTGATAAATAAAAAGCATGCAGAGAAGAGATTGAAATGATCTACAATCGTTATTTTATAACCCAAAATTGTCTTTCATGACAAAGTGAACTGAAAGCAAGAAATAAGTAATGTTCTACTCTCCATCCTCCTACTTATCACAATGCATATTTATGTCACAATTCTGTACTGTATTAATATAACAAGGTTCTTAAAGAATATTCCTAGGTCACGACTTGGCACTGAGGGAGGTCAGTGAAGTCTAGAGTGAGTCAGCAGGAGGCCTACCCTTTGTGGTTAGCTCCTTTATGGTCGTCTGATACTTCAGCTGGGAGAAGGTGGGCGAATTGTCGTTCTCATCTCTCACTATGACTCTCAGCTCCAGGGGATCAGCATACGCTGTGCCTTCAGTGTTCTCCGCAAACACCTTCATCTGGAACTGACAGCATCACAGCATTGTTAAGATTAGATTCTAAATTTCATTTAAATGAGAATCTGATTTTTGTTTGCCCACTGATATGATGACTGATCTAATAGAAGGGACTGCTAATGACTAACCTAATTGCTTATTTCAAAAAACATAGAATGAGTTTTACTCAGCGCTAGTACAATTTGGCTGGTCTAATTACTAATCATCTTCAGAATCTTTAGGTTGATTTACTGTATTTAAAACTTATGCTTTATGCACAGCCTGGTGATGCAGTGGTTAGTACTGCTGTCTCCCAGCCCAGGGACACCAGTTTAGATAGTTACCTGGTTAATGCATAATTTACTACTGCCTATATCAATTTTTTCCCTTATTCCCACATTCCAAAGACATGAAGGTTAGATTGTCTCGTGTCACTAAATTAGGTATGTGTGTGATATTAAAAGTTGTGTACCAAACTAGGTGAAAGGGCAGATAATGTACAATCAGGCAAACAAACCTGCCCATTCTTCCTTTACAGAGATATCTGTTTTAGCATCATAAGATACAAGTCAGGAACCAAACCAGCATACTCATACACACTCACTCTTGCTGGGCCTATTAATTGATGCATTTGAAAGGTAGGAAGAAATTGTGGAATGCAGAAAACACCCACAGTGACTGCACAAGGACTTCAACAAAGCTGAACTCGACTCTTGGATCAGTGAGGCACTATGTGTCGTAACCTTTATGTTTTTTGCATAGTGAAGTAGGTGCCATAAAAATCCAATTGTAAGTATTTTTTTCTGCACCACAGATAGCATGTTAAGTTGAGGAATGGCGCATTTTAAACAGAAGCAAGTTTTTTTTTAATTTTAGGACTACGCACTCAGGATTGGTTGTTGGTATGCATAATACTGAATGGTAAAAAGACCAGTAATTCATGTCCAGTGCTGAAAGACGTGGGTCACAATTGTATTTCTTAACATTAAATCCCTTTAAATGACAACACAACTGGGACAATAGATGAATGATATGGGTTTAATATGTATGGGCTAAATGTCTGAATTCCCTCCAAACTGATTTGTGCTTATAAAAAATGAGATGCTGCTGGAACTAATAAATACTGTACGTTTTGGGCCCCATATTTTCCATCCATTCATGCAGTGAACCCACAGAGTCCAGTTCAGGATCTTGGGGACATAGTCTATGGCAGCAGAATGGTGTATACAATGCAGGAAGCAAGCCTAGACAAGCTGCCAAGAAACTGTACAGTATACTTTTTTTCACTTACAAAGGCACAATTTTGAGTCACTAATGAACCACACTTGCAAATTTTTGGATTGTGGGAGGTAAACTTCCAGAAACACAGAGAGAACATGCAAATACCACATATACAGTGACCTGACCAAATGTGAACTCGAGACTCTAGAGCTGTGAGGCACCAGTGCTAACCACTCTATCACCTTTTATGTATGTTTAACTGTGAAGACAGAATAAAGTAAAACATTTCCTTATAAAGCTTTTACAAAATCAAAACATAAAGGCTCAGAATCATCCTACCTTAGCCTGAGTTTCTCTGTCTAAAGGCCCATTCACATAGATGATGCCTTCTGCACTAATGCTAAAAATACTCCCAATGTCATTTCCTTCTAGCTTGTAGATCACTGGCTGTCCATTCCATTGAACCTAATAGTGAAAAAACATTACAACAAAAATTACCAAAAGCCACAGTTGTCATCCATTTAGGTTGAGTTGATCTTACGAGTGTCCAGTTTTTCTGTCTGAGGTAGAAGGCTTTGATAAATTTGGCCTTGGCATAGCCTTGAGAGACTGGCATTCAGCTGTCACAATGTATCATTCACTTAGTTTGCCAAAACATAAAATCACACATTTGATAGAGTTCCATACAATTTTGATAATGCCACTCTGGTGTCTATAGCACACTGAAAATGCTGAGTGTTTGTTGACAACTTGCAGAGAAGTGTTTTGGGAAATGGGAGAAGCTCTTACTTTAAAAATCATTTGAAATGGAGCAGTTTATAACATAAAAAAACATTTGTATGAAAGACTGTATCTGTTTAGTTGACATTTCTGCTTTTGAAAGGGAAGGCAATAAAATATTGCCTTGTCATTTCATGCACATTTCTTTTTAGTGACCTGACATGGCACACAGGATTGTGAGGTTGTGTAACAGGGTGAAAAATCAAAATGTCCCAGAAAAAAACAGGAAAGTCTGAAAAATAAATAAAAATAAATAAATAATGCATTTATTAGTGAATTACTAATAACCTAAAAGTGCTCATTTCCATTTAGATACAATGTCAATATGCACACTCAGTGAATATCAAGTAAGACAGAAGATGCTGGACTCCAGCCAGGCTAGTGCGTCTGGATAATAATGAACCCATTAGACATTGAAGTTGGGAAACAGAGCCAAAGAAGGAGAACTCCCTTAGCTTAGCAGAACATATGGGACTGTGTCATCCATCAGGGCTTGGCTGGCAAGGAGACAAACTGTGTTTGGGAGATTTCTGTCTAAAGTTAGATTTATCGTGTACATTGGCCATGTTTTTACCATTTAGTTGATCGACACTGTTAAGGTGCTCTCGAAATTTTACATTGTGCCACATTTCACATTAACAACAATACAGCTAAAGAGTTCAGCAGGAGTGGGTATGATGATCTGACTCTAGGCTACACATTGCTTGTACTACAAAATTTTACCTAAAAAAAGAGGAAAATTACAGCCCATTTATGAAGATATGTAGGGTGAAGACTGCTGAACCCACCCTTCAGTGGCTACAGAAGGGATATAGAGACAGTAGGGGCCATGGGGTTCAAACCTAGTTTCCCGAGGACCATCCCTAATTACAGCAATGATTCTTGCCACAATTAACAATCAATCAGAGAAAGAGAGATGTATATAGGAGTTGGCATATTAGTGTTGTACATTAAGCATCAGCATATGTGGGAGTCAGCCATAATCAACATGCATGTCTTCTTCTTTTCTTGAGGAAAGAAGAAGGTTGGATATACAACCAAAATTATCAACCATAAAATAAGGAAAGGGTGATGAATTGCACAAAACTTCTCAAAATAGGAAAAACGTAATTCATAGTGTGACAGATAGGGGGCGCTATCGCTCCCTTGAACCCTCAGATCAGACGCCAGACACCAGATTAAAGTCCAAATTATTATTTTATTCGGACAATACAGTGCACAAAGCACCCTCCACTCCACAATAATCATAAATCAACACAAATACACAATCAATAATCAATCCTCCACTCCCAGACACGTTGCCACCCTTCCTCCCGACTCAGCTCGTCCGTCTCGGATCTCTCACAGTCTTTTATAGTTCTCTGTGGGTATATTCCACACAAATATCAAAAAGTTTTACTTTCATATATAAATATTTTGACAGATGTCCAGGGACCTTGCCCCACCGGGATGCCGGAACTACGGGAGTACCGGAAGAAGGGCAGTGTTTTTTCTGGGCCACAAGGGGGCAGCACCCCTGGGTTGTACGGGGGCCACTGAGATGGGGGATCCTAAATCTAAATCTGAAATCCTAATCTAAATCTGAAAAGTCCTTTCATTTTCGTTTTTGCTTCTAAAATGAAATTTCAAATACCAAAAAGTACACGGACCACCCAGGAAGCAAGCCCATCCATTTTCTGTAATTTTTTTTCTTTGTTGTACACATTAGCTGCATTTGTTAGAAACACATTAGAATTGAGCCTGCATCAATTCAGTTGGGCACACACACACACACACACCCACACACTAGGGACGATTTAGAATCGCCAATGCACCTAGGAAACCAGAGTACCTGGAGGAAACCCACACAGACACGGGGAGAACATGCAAACTCCACGCAGAGAGGACCCGGGAAGCGAACCTGGGTCTCCTAACTGTGAGACAGCAGCGCTACCACTGTGCCACCGTGTCACCTTCTGTTTTTCAGTTTTCTTTAATATTTTTCCATTCTGTTTCTATTTCAATTTCGTGTTAATTTTCTCATAAGTAATCAGAGGGCTTTTAGAGTTGGGTTTTAGTATTTATTGGCCTTTTCTATGGGTGCTCTTTAGTAAAATTCCACAGTGTGTTTGTGGGTGTGCATGCTCACACTGCGGGAGGTTGGTGGGGTAGTTGGGGCGAGGAAGGAAAAGAAAACAGAGGTTAAAGAGAAGAACCGTGAGAAACAAGCAGGAGTGTGCAAGACCCAGTGCAAGACGGGAGGAAGCAGACAGACTGGAAAGCAAGCACCAGGAGCGTGTGGCCGGTGCTTAGGAGGAGGCTGAGGGGTCACTCGTGTTGAGTGACCATGTAGCAGGAGCAGCCAGTATACTCAGGGTGTGCTCTTGCCGGGACGACCCAGTGATCGGCAGCAATGTGAGTAGAGTAGGGCTTGGCAGCTCCCCATGCAACACAGTGGGATTGGTGGTGGGGACACAGGCCAGAATGAAAGGTTGTCTGCACCTGTTGGTTGATGTCTCTCCATGCTGCGAGGCCCAATCAAGGTTAAGTCAGAAAGACATCAGTTTTAAAAGGAAGCTACCAGGGCTAAGAATTGTGAAGGGCAGTGTCCTGCCAGTGTTTTTAACCTCTTTAGAATGGATTCTTATTTATTTATTTTTAACCTCCACTTAACACCATTTTTATAGATTATTTATTTATTCAATGATGGATCACTGCACTGCTTTTGGACACTTGATTTGTTTTTTTTTTGTTTTTTGATGGACTATGTTTATAAAAGCAGTAATTACTTTTGCACCTACCCCTTGCTTTTTGTGTTGTGTCCTCATCTGCTGGCTCATCTCTAAGGTACATTATCAATGGTAGCGGGTTCAAGAGGCTCCCCGGAAGGACCCAATAGCATGGGGCCAACCTGCACCATCACAAGCATAAGCTGGAAGGAAACTGAAACAAGTATGGTTGATGTCTCATGTAGCACACATTCATTGATGGCGCATGTTTCTTGCTATATACAGTCATGGAGAGAAGAGGAGTTGTACTTTACTTTCTTTTGCAAATGATCACCTAAGTGTGCACTTTCAGGTAGAGTTGAAGGAAAGTTTTGATGCTCTGCACGTCAAAGAAGGGTGTAGTGGTTGGCAGCCTTGCAAAGTCGGTGCCTGACCCATTGGTGGTCACTGTCAGTGTGAGGTTTGTATGTTCCCCCTGCACCTCCAAATTTATGTATACTTTCTTTTGCCTGTTTTGGTTTTCCTCCCAAATATCTTACACACTATTGACACTAAGCTAGTCCAGTGTGCAATGTGATTAACTGGTACTCTGTCCATAACTGGATAATCTTGAACCCAACTGCTATAAATTAAGATAAAATTAAATACAGTAAATGTTCTGCTGGTGATTTCTATTTGCCCAGTGCTGCTAGGATAGTTTCCAGCACACGTTAACCATGAATTGGTTTAAGCGATGTTGAGAATGTTATGTTAAATACATGTTCACAAGGTAAAGACAATATTTAAAAGCTGTTACTGTTTCCAGCATTTTATAAAGAATATGTGCTTTTTTAAGTTTATTAAGAATATCTAACACTTTAACACTGAGAGAAGATTGGTCTCACTCCATTGAAGTTTCATTGTCATCTGCTTTTCCTCAGGACTCTGACAGCAAATCTACCTGCCTATAAATCTTTTCAGCTACGTGGGATTTTTATCCAAGTTCTTGGGGTGGGGAATTCTGTGTTGATAGGATTTCTTAGCAGTGACAGCTCTTGTTATGGAAACCCAGGCGTCTGGTTCGCATCAGTCTATGTATGTAAACTCTTTGCTGCGATTCATCAGATATGTGTAGAACTTAATGACAATTCGTTGGTTCAGGAAGATGAAAAAATAATGACTGTTTGACCAGTTCTTGTTTCTGAAACTGTTTAAAGTAATGTATACATTTTACTCAGATTAGTGTTTGTCTGAAACTATTCTTTATTAATGTAGATGTGTCTTATGTTGTAATAGAGAAAATAAATAGTATTTAAATATCTTGTTTTGAGCTGAAGTTTTAATACAAAAAGCTACAGGCTTTTTTAGTTTGAATTATGATTTTTCTGCACAAATGTTTCGCCATTTTTCTATGGTTAAAGGAGCTGGCTTCAACCACAGTACAGACTCCCTTAAAACACAACAACATCCTTCTGTAGATCAGCCATTTATTAAGAACCTTTGCACACCCAGGCCCATTACCAGACCAACCACTCCTAGACAATTTACCGATTCAGAGTATCAATCTACAGTGGTCTTTGTACACCTATGGCAACAAGTAGCCATTCTTGTAACATCCTGACGGAGATTCACTGTGACCCAACTTGCATTGTAATCACTTTTCTGTTCTTTCAGACCTATAGAGTCTTCTTTAGCCTCTGCAACTTGGACTACTGTATTTTGGTGTATACAGTACTATATAAATAAACCTGTAACATACTTCATATGCCGATATATGGCAATGTGTAAAATACCATTCTGCCTTGCTGACATTTCCTAGCTGTAATCCAGTTCCTATAGTTGTCCTTCTTTCAATCTATTTTCCAAAAGCTGATATTTGAATTTTATGTTTATGAGGAGCTGAAGAGTTTCTTGTCAGCACTGCACTCAAATCAGACTGTACACCAGTCATCTAACCAGTCAGTGAGCACAGAAGGCTTTGAGGAGATTGGGCTGCACCTTCATCTTGCCTAGTTCATTGCTTTTGTAACCAAACAAAATGTCTTTGCATGGATGGAGTCACTTGTCTCCCAGTTTGCAAACTTGAGTTTTCAGCCATCCTGGCATACAGAAGCAACCATTTTAGCCAATTGAAAAAAGCTGACTAATTCAGATTTTGATTGTGAGTCAGAAGTAAGCTTGTTTTAGATTAGCTCTGCTACAATTATTATCATTACTACTATTTTAGGATGGGCAGCATGGAGCAATGATAGAGCTGTAACCTTGTAATAAGGAAACAAGGGTTCCCATCTGGGTCCTCCCTGCATGGAGTCTGTATGTCCTCCTCATATCTGCGTGGGTTTCCTCTGGTTGGTCCAGTTTCCTGCCACTGTCCAAAAGACATGCAGGTTAGGTAATCTGGCAATGCTAAATTGGTTTTATTGAGTAGTTGTGTGTGTGTTCGCCCTTCGATAAACTGGTCCCCTTTCCTGGGATTGTTCCTGCATTGTGCCCTAGCTGGGATAGGCTCTGATATTTAGTATTGCCTAATTTTATTTTTATATTTTTTTAGAAGCTTTTCTTTCTTCATCTTGTAAAGCACTTTGAGCTACATCATTTGTATGAAAATGTGCTATATACAGTAAATAAATGTTGTTGTGTCCCTGGTCTGGATTAAGTGGGTTAGAAAATTACTATTACAATTACTACTATTGTCAGATGTAATTTAAGTTATTATTTTAGTTATAGTTAGAGAGTACTATGTTTATATTAGATAGATAGATAGATAGATAGATAGATAGATAGATAGATAGATAGATAGATAGATAGATAGATAGATAGATAGATAGATAGATACTTTATTAATCCCAAGGGGAAATTCCCAAGTTATGTTATGTTATTACAGTTATGTTATCACTTACCTATTGGTCTGGCTTCAATATTGATGTGGTTTTGTTATCACTGTAATGTATATGCATTTTATGTTACACTATTATTTATTAATTATTATTTTTCGTATCTTTATGTGTTTTCTGTTTTGTTCATAATTGTGAATTGTTCCTTTAACTGCATTATTATTCCTTGTGATTTGTGTGTGAAGCCCCTGGAGGCGGGGCCACCCTGACATCACTCCTATGCCCTTTCTCTATCTGACTATTTAAGGTCAGAGCTAAATAAGCTCAAATCAGGAAATCATGGTATTTGTGTTATGAGTATTTATAATTATTTCTTTTTGTTGGATTTATTGGTTTGACTGACTTTCTTGCATTTGATAAAGGGTTATGTCTTCTGGATTGTGATTTGGACTCTATCATGAGCTAGGAGTCCCAAGCACTATATAGTCCCAAAGTAGATAACACTGCCAAAAATGCCCACTGAATGGGTATATCACCATCAAACACATACCATTAATAAGGTCAAGCACTGAATCTTATAACATAAAAGTTTATTCCTCACAAAAAAGCATTTCAATCATAATGAAGCTCCATGGAGCACGAAGACAAGATGGAATTGCCTGTAACAAGAAGGCAATTCAAACTGAACAGTCTCAATACAGAATCCAAAAGCAAGGTCAAGACAAAGAGCAGAAGGTCAAAAAAATCCAGAAAAATCAAAAGGCATAAAGAATTTGCTAAAGTACAAGAACTCACCACTCCAGAAAGCTTTCACAATGAACTGCCAGGAACTGTGGAAGATCCTCCATAATTTGGGTGGAAGGCAGGTCCTGGCAGTGATTGGCAAATGGTCCAGCATCTTTGGAAACCACCCAAAAATACATGGAACATAACAATGGCAGCTTATATACATTGACAAACCAAGAGTAGAGAATGAAACACAAAAACAACATAAAGAATCAAAAATGAACAAAAGAGACAAAAAAAATAATTTGAACCCCAGTCATGTGAGGAACCTTGGCTGAGGCCTGCCACACTCAGACTGACTTATAGGCAACTCTTTTTGACTTTTTATATTGATCTTTTGAGCTACTGTATTTCCTTGTATTGTTTGTAGATTCAAATGCTGTTTTTATTTCAGTTTTGCTCATGTTTGATTCTTTTGTTAATGTTAATATTGTTGTTCATTTAGTTTTCATGTTTTTCTGAATATACTGTTATGTTCTGTGTGTTTTGTGGGTAGATCCCCAAGAGGCATTACTACCTGCCCATCGCCAAAAGGGACTGCCCACAGTTCTATAAAAACTGAGGAAAACCCACAGTCCTTTGTGGTTCACTGAATGCGTGCTTGGTGTTGGTGAATTCTCTAGTGTTTATTGTTTTGCTTTTTGATTTATTGTTGTATTTCTATCTTTGTCACTGTTTTTTTCAACTCTTCTTTTGATTTTTACTTTGGGACTTTGGTTACTTTTGGGGTTGTCTATTTTGAAGGCATTGCCTTTTGTGCTTTTATAGTCTTTGGAGCTTTACTGTTATAGAGCATTTTTGTTGATAATCAATCATTTTATCTTTAAAGATCCCATGTTTTCCCTTTTTCATTACTAATCGAGATGTGATGGTGTTGCCCATTCTAAGTTCATGACAGTATTTTTCTGTTTTTAATTAATAAATAATTTATTTATTTATAAAGGTTCTTTGTTTGCCTTTTTGTACACAAGCCAGGAGCATACAGTCATTCTTGCTCTTGTGAGACTTTTGATATTTTTTGAGACTTTTGTAATTATTAAAGCCAGCTTTCCATTTTTGAGCCTAGCTGGGACAGAACCAGCACTTAGCATTTTGGAGGACACTGGATTGGGGTGGGCCTCTTCTGGGCAAGCTGGTGAAGGTCTTAGCCTGCATTATTTTGCTCTCACTATTTTATTATGTTTTTGGACTCCTAATCATAATAATCACTTACTTATTGAAACTACATTTCATTATTTTCATTTGCAACTTTATTTGATTGGGGTAGCAAGTCCAAGGAGATTAAGGGGACAGAGCGCATTTTGTATTGATGATTCTGGGGGACTGAGGCAGAAGAAC
Organism: Erpetoichthys calabaricus; assembly: GCF_900747795.2. Classification (NCBI taxonomy): domain Eukaryota; kingdom Metazoa; phylum Chordata; class Cladistia; order Polypteriformes; family Polypteridae; genus Erpetoichthys; species Erpetoichthys calabaricus. Next base: position 72,178,587 of record NC_041402.2, read on the forward strand.
TCAAGTATTATTATTTATATTTTGGCTGATGCCTTTATTGAAGGTGACTTACAACATTTGAGATACATTTGGTTACATTTCTTTCTATTTTTCCAATTGGAGTACAAGCAATTGAAGTGATGTGCTAATAGTCACATAGTTTCATAAGCAGGATTTGAGCCCAAAACCTCAGAGCTTGAAGCCCAAGCCATAACCGCTACACCAAAGTTCCTGCGTTGTAGCTCTCTGAGTGAAGTATCTGTGTATTCTTTACACCAGCTACCAGATGGTGAGAATTTAGGCTCACAAGACACTCGGCTTTGTACTATTATTATTGTGTATTTGGATGATGCTTTAAATATGAGTATTTGGTTTCATAAGGGCGGTACGGTGGCGCAGTGGTAGCGCTGCTGCCTCGCAGTTAGGAGACCTGGGTTCACTTCCCGGATCCTCCCTGCGTGGAGTTTGCATGTTCTCCCCATGTCTGCGTGGGTTTCCTCCAGGTGCTCTGGTTTCCTCCCACAGTCCAAAGACATGCAGGTTAGTTGCATTGGCGATCCTAAATTGTCCCTAGTGTGTGCTTGGTGTGTGGGTGTGTGCCCTTCAGTGGGCTGGTGCTCTGCCCGGGGTTTGTTTCCTGCTTTGCGCCCTGTGTTGGATGAGATTGGCTCCAGCAAACCCCGTGACCCTGTAGTTAGGATATAGCGGGTTGGATAATGGATGGATGGATGGTTTCATAAGCAAAATGCTAATTTTAAGAAAACACTACCTCAGTCTTAGAAATAAAACACTACATAGTTTGCAACAAAAATGGATCTGTAAGAATTACAATTTAGAATTCAAATGTATTATATGCTTTGGATAACTGGGTTTCATTCAATAGTTCTTCTACCTTATCCACAAAAACGTGTAGTTTAAGTTAATTGCTAATGCTATGTTGGCTCCTGTATAAGAATAGCTGTATATGAAAGTGGACCCGGTGATAGACTGGCATCCTGACAAGGGCTGTTTCTTGCCTTGTGCCAAGTGCTTTTAGGAAATCTACTGGTGATGCTGAATTTGTGGTGGATCTGAGAATGGAATGCTATGATATGTTATGTTATTCTATATCATGTGATCTGATCTGATGCCAATTTACATTACATCTGATTGTGTTGTGTTATATCTGTGTTTTATTTTTAATTCTCTAATTGAGTGATGCCATAGTTAGTGATGCTGCCTTGCAGGACCAAAGTCCTTACTTGAAATTCAAACTTGAGCCCTGCCTGGATGGAGTTTGGTTATACTCCCTATGGTTGTATAATCTCAAAGATGGCTGGGTTAGGCTGATAGGTGACTCAGAACCGACCTAGTGTGAGACTGACCTGTGGGGGAGTGGTTGCACCTTATGCCTAATTTTGCCATGATAGGCACTAATTTCATTTAATCCCTGAACTGTATAATCCATCCATCCATCCATCCATTTTCCAACCCGCTGAATGTGGTTTGAAAATGGACTGATGAATATTGCTTATTTATTCAACTTTTATTCTAAACTGGTCTGAGTCTGATAATGGTGGTCTGTATAAAAGTTGCTATATAAATGTTTGATTGATTAATAACAGTAATTCCTAATTATCTGTCCCATGACATCTGCATATCACATGTACTCTCATAAATTATAATGGGAACAATTTGGAAACAGAAATGATCAGTCAGTCACACTTTATATACTATTTTAATTGTATATACAAGATGAGTAAGAATAATTCAGTGCATTTAAAATGTGATATAACACAAAGTCAATAGGACAGTTCATGAAAGATCAAGTATAAGGGACCATGAAAAAAGACGCATTTTCGCTTTTAAATATTTAGGTGAATGAGACTAGACATACAGAAGGCTGGACTGAGATAAACAACAGTAAGAGGTAATCCTGGATTTGAAGGGGACAATTAAAATGGTCTGGGTGTCCAAGGCACCTCCAACAGAAGTTGCACCAGACAGAGTTGAGCTGGACAGTACCTGGAGGAGTCCCAAGACCCAGCAGAGGGATTATACTGTAGCTGTTAGATGGTTCATAATTGCATTGAAATTCCTTAGATATATCAACAGCCTGTTGCCAAAGAAAGGATAGCCTAGGCAATTAGAGGTAGTTTGTTGCTATTGCAACCCTCACCCAAATAAATGAATGGAGAGTGAAATGAAAAATCAAGTTTTGAAAACAGAGGACAGCATCAAAGTAGAGGTCTACCCAGAGGGCATTAAAATTGTGTGGCACAACACAGACCTGAATGGGGAAAAAAGGCATAGTTAAGATAAAATTTATTCAATAGTCCTTAATGGCATATTAGTGGCATTTTAAATGGAACACTACAAAAGTGCATCCTAGTTAAGAGATGGTAAGATTAGCTATTAATGAATGACTGGCAGTCTGACACTGCAGGCTGTTTTTGTAGATGAAAGTCTAAGGCAGTTCTGACTAATAGAAAACTTTAAATAACAGACCTAAAGGTCAGAAGTGCACCCTGGTGGACTGAAGTGATGAATGCCTTCAGGATTTTCCCTCAGAGCACTAGGGATGACGATGTTAAAAACACACAGAAGGGATGTCAGATGAGGATCACTTGCAGACTCTGTCTTTGAGCTCCCAACACAATTGTGAGTCAGACAGTGACCAAATCCCCCCAGGGTATCATGACATTAAAAATATTGTTGGTTCTAATCTGTCATGTTGTTTTATTGATGTCAGTGGTCAATGATGTTATGTGGTATAATCAAGAGGACAGGGTACTTAAATTTTAAAGCATAAGTGCTGCTGGTGCCATTTGCACCACCAAGTTACTGTGGAAGGCACATACATGGCCTGTGCTACAGAAAATGCATGTAGATATTGTAATGCTGTAATTATAAAGAGGTCAGTGCTGGTGCATCACCAATCCAGCATTCTGGATTTAAAACTCACATCAGGTTGTTGTCTGTGTGTAATTTTCATGTTCTTTCCTAGTCTGTGCAGATTTCCTCCATCAATCTGGCTTTACTCCACAACCCTAAAGACAAGTGTATTAGATTAATTGGCGTTTCAAAACTGACCTACAGTACTGTATATTGTGTTGTAGATAAGTTGACCCTGGCGCACAGGGTGCAACAATCTATTTTCAAATGGTATGTAAGATGGTTTTTAGCCCCATAGCAATGTCCCTCAGTGAGTGGTGAATTAATAGCCATTCCCTTTGAAGACAGACTGCTGTACTTTAGTTCTCTTTGTCTAGGTGGTTGCATGAAGACAGCGCGATGGAAAACTCTGCAACTAACCAATCAGCAAGGCTTTTATGGGATCCAACTGCTATGAGCCCCCATGCAATGCATCCTTTGCATCCCCCCTATTTGTACCACTGCTGGGATATCCACAGTTGGTTTATGCCTTTTATACTATGTTACCATGAATTTAAGTTAATAGGTTTGAGAATGTTAGGTTATAAAATTAAAGTTGTTTATTAGTTTGTTAAAGGATAAGTTTGGTATCTTTCAAGTCACAATTATTTCTTCACAAACATCTTCGCAAAACTGTGTTCTACAATTAAGCACTTTCTATGCATTAAAAAAGATCTTGCCTGCTCTGGCGCTTTACAATATATATGTGACATGGAGAAAAGGCTTAAAACCTTACCAGATATGTCAATTTTTCATGTCAAACCCGCTCTTGAGTATTAATCAGTGCTTTCTGTGTTTGTGATGCATATTTCTGACAACAAAAAGGATCTGGAAATACTAATTTTATCACAAATTCCTTGTACTTTTTTTCTCATGGTAAGGATATGTTTTCTGTTCACTTCAGCAAAGTCTTGCGTAAATACAGAAGAAAAGCAAAACAAAACTACAAAGAGTGGCACAAAATGTTTACTATGAATCACCCCTAGGGGGATGAAAGGCTGTTACACAGGAAGACTAAGTGCTAAGCTAATTCTTACAGCACATCTTCTTTTGAACTGGCTGGATCTCGCAATATTGCTGTTTATTTGTTCAGAAATGACTAAATGATAAACAGATTTGGTATGTTTTTAAGCTTTTCCTCCAAGCCCCATAGACTACATTGTAAAGTAGCAGTACAGACTAGATATATATTTTTCATTTTATAGAAAGCAATTAATTTCAGAATGCAATTTTGTGTGGCAACTGAATATACTGTATAGCATGTTTGTGAAGAAATAACTTTGACTTGAAAAATACTGAACTTATCAGTTAAAGACCAAAAATGCTCTCTATTGAAATTATATTTAACATAAAGGGATTTATTATTACAATTTTACTTATTTATATAAATTTACATTCTCTAACCTGTTTAATCCAAGTATATGTCATCAGAGGCTGGAGCCAACCCTGGTGGCATTGGGTGCAAAGCAGGAGCCAACCCCAGATAGGATTCAAGTATTTTGCAGGACTCACTTACACTCAAATAGGGCCAATAAGAATTAACATTTAACCTAAAATGCAAGTCTTTGAGATGTGCAATGAAACCAGAACAACAACAGGAAATCCCACACAGACAATTGGATGTGAGATTTAAACACAGGATATGGGATCAAATGTACCACCATGCCACCTGAAAGCAAAACATATCCTGTTTTTACTATTCATATTGGTCAGAACATATATTGAGTGAAAGTTTAAACATATTCTTACATCCTCAGCTCTCATGGTGAAATCCTTCCAATATATGTTTAACTTTTATTGCCATCCCAAAATGAGTAACAACTTACTTGTAAAATCTGCATAGGATAGCTGCCTGCAAGATTCTCCTGGATGTACACTGGCCCGAGTGCAGTCCACGTGTTTTCAACAATTTCAACTAATACAACACCAGTGCTGGACAGTGCCATGGGACCACCTGCCATGTCTTTTACTTGAACAGTTAGGTTGTAGATATCTACCTTTTCTGGATCTAGAAAAAGGTTGCCTGCAAGAAACAAAAACAAAAACTTAAAATTTTCTTTGGTCCAGAGTTCAACAGATTTAATCTTTGCTTAAACTCTTCCATCAAATTAAAACAAAATTTGATGTGGGGTTTAAATATACTGTATGCCATATTACATTTTCATTATTGTTTACTAAGCCAAATAGTTTTACATCTTTTTATTATTACTGTGCACGGAAGAAAAAAATAAATTAGAACTTTAGATGACTAATAGGGTAATCATATCACAAAATGATATAAGTATGGTAGGAAGCTAATTTAATACACTGGATCATTCTCATCTATTTTTATGGGCATTTGTTTGCTATTTCAATATAGTTCTTCTAAATAATAAAATGTTACATTCTGTACTGGTAATCAACTTATAAACATCATCCTCCTCAACCTTCTCACCAGTATTGGGCAGGCAGTGTGGCCTAACAGAGACATGTTGGATTGTAAGCTACAAGGTGGCCATTTCAACCACTGAGTATCTGTTACAGTGTTACCCAGAGTAAGTCAATTATCTTGTCAGTCTTCCTTTAAAAAAATAGAAACTGTTTGTAATTTTCAAAATAAAAAGATGTGCAATAGAAAAGGGGCTATGTCAATAAAGATGTATTAATTGTGTGTCTTCTACATACAAATAGTTTAAAGACATCAAAGTCCTCTCTTTTTTTACATTACTTAAGAACATTACTCATTGGTGGCAAAATGGTGCAGCATGAGTGTTCACATCTCCATAGTCATGGCTTCTGATTCTGGCCCAGGCACTATTTATGGTCAAAGAATGAACAATAACCTTGCATTTACAATGGCGTTCTGTCATTATTTGATAGTGGTTGCTGTAAAAGGTGATATATAAAATAACAATTAATTGACTAGCAAATTGATGACTGTTTTTTTAAAGAAGAAAGCACTACATAAAATATTGATTGATGGACAATTACAGGATATATCATTTTATGTATAAAGTTGTTCAAAGTAAATACTTTATTGAATATTTAATGTGACTATAACCAAAACTGGGTCTTGCCCTTTCTATTCACTTGTTCTCTACCTGAGATCACAGCCAAGAGCTGTGCTGTTAAATAAACAACAACCTGAGGCAAAGAAAACCTTCTCTACTCTGTTGTCAGAGTCTTAACGACAAGGAAGTGCTGTCATACTACTGTAACAGGCTCACAGGTGGCATGTTGCAATGGTTTGACCACCAACCTTTTTCATTCTCTCCCCGCTCCAATTTGGTTTTCTCAGCACAGGACAGAGACCTCAGAGACCACTGTATCCATGATCTGGTCTTGTTTAGTATGTACTGCTTTTAATATATTATCTGCCATTGAAAGTGCCACCATGGGCTGACTGAACACAGAGGTCCTGATTGGATAAGCCAAAGAGAAATCTTCTGTAATGTCAGCACATATTGTAGCAAGCTTACATGTTGAACACCAGGGCCAGCTGCTTATTCTTGGTGACCCTTCCAAACTGGCTGTCTGAGATTTGTAATGTACCATGGTGTACCAATCTCCCCCACCACAGAGATATGATATACGTAGGCCACTGAATTCCAATCCAAGTCCTAGACGTGCCCCTGTGCCCGCTGCAGGTTTATATTCCAACCAGTTTCATAATTGGTCAGTTATTTTACCTCAAATTGGCCTCTTTGTTTAATTAGCTGCTCCTTTCTCTTCTCTTATGCTGCATTTACAAAAACGCAGTAGTGTGAGACTTTCATTCATAATAAATATAGAAATACATGTATTTTTGTTATAGTTTCCATTTCTTTACTCTCTTTTGCTATTTTCCTGTTAATTCACATTTTATTCCTGTGGAGTTTGCTCCCTTAATAGTATCTTCATAATGACCATTATCAGCAGGTGGAACAGATAACAGGGGAAAAGACTGAATACTGAAAGGCAGCAGCTACTTCTGTGTCTTTGACCCTCTTCCTTGATTATTAAGAAATAATGGATCAAATGAACAGAACAGCTAGAAAATTGGTATTCAAGTGAAAAAGTGGTAATCAAACAATCAAAATGGTGATGATGAATGTGAAAATCTTAAAAAAGTAAGATAATAAAAAGCTAACTTATCTCCATATAATACAAATAAATGCTACCATCCAATACAATTTAGCAAATTTAGCATTATAGTTTCTGTTGTTACGTCTTTCACCATTCTGTATAATTTCCCCTAATGTATCCTTTGTTTATCATTAATTGTCATTATTAGGATACTATTAAGAGCATAAACTCCACAGAGAAATGGTGAATTAATAGGACCTGATAATGCAGAGTTAAGAACCTAAATCTATGGAAGAAGCTCACATATTCCTAAATGTATTAGGAATGTAAATCTCACACTGCTCTTTTGTAAGTGTAGAATAAGAGAAAAAAAAATCATTCAAATTAGTAAGAGGGAAGAAGACTCACTGATTGGACAACAGGTTGGAAAAAAACCCTGCAGCCACTGGGATTGAAATCTAACTAACCCCAGCAATCACCTGTATGACCTATGAAACATTTAGGCCACTAAAGGAGCCAACATATGATCATTCAGGTATTTTTATAAGGACTGCCATAAAGGAGACAAACAGGGACAACGTCTGTGGGTGAGAAGAAAATCAAATGCCCATTTCCTCTCCATTGTCAGGAAGTAGTTGGCAGGAAGAAGAACCATTACCCTGATAAAAACGTGTTCATATGCCTGTGTTTTATTGCCACCAGAGTATATTAAAGAACCAAGGATGCTTACTTTGGGGTCAGAAGATCTTATGAGCACATCATAAAGGGGCTGAAAGCTAAAGATTCTGTCAGTATTGTCCTGAGGAAGTACAGTACTGTGCAAAAGTTTTAGGCAGGTGTGAAAAAATGCTGTAAACAAAGAATGCTTTCAAAAATGGAAGTGTTAATCATTTATTTTCATCAATCAACAAAATGCAGTGAATGAACAAAAGAGAAATCTAAATCAAATCAATATTTGGTGTGACCACCCTTTGCCTTCAAAACAGCATCAATTCTTCTAGGTACACTTGCACACAGTTTTTGAAGGAACTTGGCTGGTAGGTTGTTCCAAACATCTTGGAGAACTAACCACAGATCTTCTGTGGATGTAGGCTTCCTCACATCCTTCTGTCTCTTCATGTAATCCCAGACACACTCGATGATGTTGAGATCAGGGCTCTGTGGGGTCCATACCATCACTTCCAGGACTTCTTGTTCTTCTTTACGCTGAAGATAGTTCTTAATGACTTTGGCTGTATGTTTGGGGTCGTTGTCCTGCTGCAGAATAAATTTGGGGCCAATCATACGCCTCCCTGATGGTATTGCATGATGGATAAGTATCTGCCTATATTTCTTAGCATTGAGAACACCATTAATCCTGACCAAATCTACGACTCCATTTGCAGAAATGCAGCCCCAAATGTTCAAGGAACCTCCACCATGCTTCACTGTTGCCTGCAGACACTCATTATTGTACCGCTCTCCAACCCTTTGACAAAGAAACTGCCTTCTGCTACAGCCAAATATTTCAAATTTTGACTCATCAGTCCAGAGCACCTGCTGCCATTTTTCTGCACCCCAGTTCCTATGTTTTCGTGCATACTTGAGTCGCTTGGCCTTGTTTTCACGTCGGAGGTATGGCTTTTTGGCTGCAACTCTTCCATGAAGACCACTTCTGGCCAGACTTCTCCGGACAGTAGATGGGTGTACCTGGGTCCCACTGGTTTCTGCCAGTTCTGAGCTGATGGCACTGCTGGACATCTTCCAATTTCGAAGGGTAATAAGCTTGATGTGTCTTTCATCTGCTGCACTAAGTTTCATTGGCCGACCACTGCGTCTATGATCCTCAACGTTGCCCGTTTCTTTGTGCTTCTTCAAAAGAGCTTCAACAGCACATCTTGAAACCCCAGTCTGCTTTGAAATCTTTGTCTGGGAGAGACCTTGCTGATGCAGTATAACTACCTTGTGTCTTGTTGCTGTGTTCAATCTTGCCATGACATGAAACTGTCTTCCACAGCCTCGACTTGGTAGCAGAGTTTGGCTGTTCCTCACCCAGTTTTAAGCCTCCTACACAGCTGTTTCTATTTCAGTTAATGACTGTGTTTCAACCTACGTGTGACATTGATGATCATTAGCACCTGTTTGGTATAATTGCTTGATCATACACTGGACTATAATCCTACAAAATCCCTGACTTTGTGCAAGTGTACCTATAAGAATTGAGGCTGGTTTGAAAGCAAAAGGTAGTAACACCAAATATTGATTTGATTTAGATTTTTCTTTTGTTCACTCACTTTGCATTTTGTAAATTGATAACAATAAACAATCATTATTTATATTTCTGAAAGCATTCTTTGTTTACAGCATTTTTTCACACCTGCCTAAAACTGTTGCACAGTACTGTATATGCTATTAAACAGGATTTTTTCCACTTGGAATCCCAAACCTTTGTTGACTTAAAACAGTATTATGATGGATTCTGTTTATATATTACTACAGAGCTGATCCTGGATCAATGGAGGCAGTGACAAGAAAAACATGTGAAAGTATGCATATTTCGATGATTTCTTCTTGTTTTCTTTCCCATATTATAAATTCACTTTTCAATTTTCACTCTCCACTTCTAAAACATTCATTCAAGTTAAGTTGTTGCCACTTGATTCCTCCATGATCTTTTGCATCCAGATCCTTCACATCTTCCTTTCTCAAAAACCAGTTTGCAGATGACAAGATGGTGGTGGGTCTCATTAAGAACAAAGACGTCTCCACATACATGGCAGAGGTGGTGAGACTGGCTGCATGGTGTAAGTGCAATAATAATTATAATATTAATTCATTTTATTTAAAGGCACCTTTCATGGCAACCAAGGACACCTTACAATAAGTAAAGGAAAAATTTATAATAAAAATAATTAAAATAAAATAACATTATAAAACTATGGTCATAAAGTGAAAAAAACATACAGTCAAAAAACAAAATCAGATAAGTTTTAAGCCTAGATTTGAAGTTGGGATGTGACACAATGCTCTGGATATCTTGAGGGAGGAAGTTCCAAAGATGAGGAGTAATGAAGCTAAAGGATCTATACCCCATGGTAGATAAACGAGCAGAAGGCATAGCAAGGAAATTTGAATAAGAAGATCTAAGAGTAGGAGCAGGTATATAGATGTACAAGATCTGAGAGATATGGAGGTGCCAGATTATGAGGAGCTTTGAATATTAATGGCAAAATCTTGAAATCAATACGATATTTCACAGGAAGTCAATGGAGTTTACAAAGAACCGGAGTAACAAGTTCTATGGAGGTGGTTCTGATGATTCATGAGCAGCAGAATTTTGAACCAGCTGAAGCCTATGCAAAAGCTTGCGAAGAAGATCAACCAACACAGAATTACAGTAATCAATGCAAGATGTTATCAAAGCATGTACAAGGACAGCAGTACTATTAGGTGTAAGAAATGGAAAAGGCGGTTTATATTGTGAAGGTGAAAATATACAGACTGGGTAATACTGTTAATATGTGCTTTGAAAGATAAATTGCTGTGAGAAAAAGGAGAAACTACAGAACTATATGTCAAGGAAAAATTGTCAAGTCTGGCAAGAGTAGATTTAGTACCAATGAGGAGAACCTCAGTTTCATCATTGTTAAGTTTGAGAAAGCAGAGGAGAACCAGTCTTTTATTTCAGCAAGACAATCAGTGAGGATGATAGGAGGAGAGGTAGAATAAAGCTTAGTAGACAAATTAAACTGAATACCAAATCTCCTAAAAATATTGCCAAGTGGTAGAAGTAGATAGTAAATAGAAGAGGACCCAAAATAGAGCCCTGGGGAACACCACTGGCAACTGAGGTGGCTGCGATCTAAAATTCCCAAGCTGAACAAACTGGGTATGACCAGAGAAACATGAAGACAAAAAGCTAGCTAAAAATCATCAGTCTAGTTACCGGTGAGCAGCAGCGACCAGCCCCGCCAGCATTTACTCAAGCCAGAATATGCTCACGCCAGCAAGGGCCTGTTCTATTATTTCTCTGCTACTCAAAGTGTTGGAATGAAGAGCTGTTTTCTCAGATAATTTGAATATAAGCTTGCCTCTTGTCAATGTATGCAGTGTGTTTGTCATCTGAAATTCTGAACACTGTTTTTTTGGGCTTCACAGATGTTATGAAAGCAATAAACATAAGCCTTTCATGGGATAACCGACTACACTTAACCAGCTTGTTACTTATATTCCTATCCAAATCATATATACATATACTGTATATAAAATAGCAGCGGCCCTAGCACTGACCCCTGTGTAATAACACTTTTAACATCAGCCAATTTTAATAAGGTTCTTCATACCATCACCCTCTGCTTCCTGTGCCTGAGGCAATTCTGCACCCATCCAGAAACATCAACCTGAACTGCCACTTTTTTAGTTTGATGCCCAACCTCTCATGTGGCACCTTATTAAATGCTTTCTGAAAGTCAAGATAAATAGTATCATATGCTCCACTTTGATCATGTCCTTTTGATACTGTTATTTTATACATGTGCTTCTTCTATAATGCAGGCATTGAAAGAGCTTCAGACTGTATTTCAATCATTACAGACTATGGTTGTGGAGGCTTGAACCTAAACCAGAAACACCAGGTAGAAAGCAGCTCTATTTAATTTTGATCCCTTAATTTCAGTCAGGAAGTAATAATTTCACTCTACTCTCACCACAAAACAATAAACCTGAACTTAAAACAACTTGAAAAACACCCTATTGGTTAAAAAACATTTTCCAAAGTAACAATACAGCTGCTAGCCCACATGACAAAGGAAATAAAGCAATTGGAAGAAAGCTTAGCTTGTCTGTCTGACTAATTAGGCACCACTTTATTTATTTATTTATTATCAGTTATTCTACTTTAGGGACTGCAGCTTAAATTAGTCTATGAGTTATGGGACACAAGACTAAAAATGCTGTTGACTTTTTTTCCCCCTTCCTCTCACTGCTGATTCATGAAAATGAAAAAGATGGATAGGTCATATTTTCCAAAAGAACCTGGGCTGTGGTAGGGCTGCTTATTTGTCCTATGTGTTTGACATCTTGGGTGGAATTAAAGTATGAGCTGGCACTTCCTTCTGTCCTCCAGATTATTAATATTATATATATATATATATATATATATATATATATATATATATATATATATATATATATATATATATATATATAAGAATATGTGATACAGGGTAGAAGTATATGGTAAGCTGAAATTCTAGAAAAGGACTGCAAAACACTAGTCACTGTACAATTTATATAGCAACAGCACTACCATTCATTTAAGAATCTTGGTCTTTGTTTCAAAAACATGCACGGCATGGTCATTTTCCAAATGTACTTGCTTTTTTAGGCCTTGTGTTAAAATACACATAATTTTAAAATAAAGCATGCTTTGTGACCTAGTCTCTATTTCTTCTTTTTCTTCAATCATTTACCTTTGCTGGTGTGAAAGAATAAGAAGTTTAATGCCTGACTACCAACCTTTTGTGTTTAGTTTAACTGTTTATCACAAGAAACTGGAAACCCTTTAAAGTCAACTACCTGTGCTACCTGTCTAAGATGGGTTGAATTCTAAGTAATCAACGTAGACCACACATTAACATTTGCAGTGAACCATGAAATGCATATGTCTCTGGTATATGCCATTTGGTATGGGATTCATAAAAGAGGTGGTAATGTTTGTGAGGCGCAATCTATTGGAATGACAGATGAAATGTATTTTATTACTATAAATGTTTGTGATGCACTATCTTATGGAATGATAGAGACATAGCAACTGGACAAACACACAGACAGACACACAGATATATATTGTTTTATTAAGATAGGTGATCCTTATTAGATTGTACCAAATCTGGAATTACCTGTTTTAGTACAGTGCAATTAACTGTTATTACAGTGTACTAAATAACTTGAGTAATGGTCCAGACAATGATATGTGTGTATCTTTAAGTATATTGTTATTCAAGTTACTGTAAATGCACAATAATAATACTTAAATACAGTATCGTTTGGCAAGTACAATGTATGTACTGTATATGGTAAAATGGACAAAAAGGAATATGATGTCACATAACCCCTAAATGTCATGCAAAATGACAATTTCCTCACAAGGTTTAATAAAGTATATCAAAACAGAAATAAATCGAAAAATCATACGTCAAATTTTGTTCTCTTTAGGTATTTAGATACAGATATGTGTAGCATTCTTAATGACTATTAACACTTCCATAGTAATGATTCTACTTGCCATTTTCAGTCAGAGACATAGAACCGCTGTTGGGGTCAAGAAAAAACACATGGCTATCTGTTGTTTCAGGAGTCTGCTGAATTATGCTGTAGCGGAGATCTCCATTTAAGGTTTCTGGGTCATCGAGATCTATAGCATGAAGTTTCATAAATGGAACTCCTAGTGGAAAAAAGATGTGGTATATTTAATCACGTTGAAACCTGAAATGTACATCCTGACATTCATCTTCTACTCCTGGTGTTTGCATTTCAGGATTGTGGGGAACCAACTCTGAAAGTAATACTGGTAAAAAGGAAGGAGCTCCCATGTACTTGCTGACAATTTAAATTTACTATTTATACCAACAGAAATCAAATATAAACTAAAGAAATCCAGAAAAGGATGTCAACCTATTGCAATGCATATTCAGTCACACTCACTCATTTGGGCCAATTTAAAGTGCCATTTTTTAGAATATAAGAGAAAATCAAAACGGACACGAAGAGAAGATGCAACCTCTGTATACAGTATACATTATAATGAGCCCAGGCTTTGGGAGTTCTGAGGCACCAGTACTAACCTATGTACCATCACAACACTCTTCACACCGGTGTAAACTGTCACTTGTTAACTCTGTAAACCTGTTAGCTGTTTTGAGTTTAGAGCAGAATCAAGGCCTTAGCTGCTGTAAGCATTTCATTTCATTTTCATTTCATAGATAGTTTTACAATTACTTGTAAATAAATTACTTTTTCAACTGTTGTAATAAGAATGTGCTTGTTGTGTTAACATGGCATACATACAAGTACGGTACATTCACTTATTAGATAAGAAAGCATAACTTACTTGGAGCAATTAATGTTAAGTATTTAATCCCGATGTTGATAACATTTACCATACCTACCCTTTTTATAACAAAACAGCTATAGATTGTCTTATACAAATACAGTCATTCATTCATGGATCCAGTTTTTAATCTGCATATCCAACTTAGGGTCACAGGGAACCAGTGGCACTGAGCATAACACAGGAACCAACAATGTGGAGGGCACCACTCCATCCCAGGGCACACACACTCAATTTGCAGTAAAACATTTAAGACATGTTCTCAACAGACAGTATGAAAACAGAGCCCCTGGGGTGATCTGTCTATATTCAATGTGTATTGTACATGACAGGTGTAAGGCATATTATTTAATCATTCCATCTAGCCTCTGGTGGATATGGATTTCCAGGTTAAATATTTCAGCACGCTTACAGTTAATACACAATGAGTATGAATATTAAATAAAGCAGAGTCTAAGATGAGCTCAGGGACAAGCACATATTTTAAGTGAAAAGTTTCCTCTGCTTATTAATACATAATATATTCTTTGTATTTCATTGCTTAAATGCATTTGGAAAAAAACAATGCCAGTGCTAGGCACTGGAAAATAAAATCAATGTTCATTAAAATAACTGTCTATGTTTCTAGATGTCTTGTATAAGAACAATTACCTTCAACTGGCTGGAATAAGTGAGCACAGACTCATTAGAGTATTCATTAATGGAACTTTCCATTGGTGGCAGGTGTTTCATTTATGTCAGCTATTTTATTTCAAGAAAAAGCTGCTTCCACTACATCCTGTCATCATTCATGAATTTTATATTTATTCCAGTTCATAAAAAATAAATGAATTCAATGTATTCAATGTATAACAAGAAACAAATATTATGTACGCAAACATGAGTAAATTATATAGTTGCAAATGTGTTTATTAGTGTTAATGTTTGTGCTTATTAAAGTCATCAGTTTGTAGCCATAAAACTCATCAGGAAAATTCAGTGTCAATTCAGTACCAATTTATAAATTCTTTTACAAATCATATTCAACATTAGAGCAGCAATGTTCTTATTGTTTTAACATTACACATTATTGACTCTGATGTTTATTAGGGCAGTAGTAATGTACTGTACATCTGCTAATGGAAACAAATGGAGTATGAAAATGGGGACGTTATAAACAAAACCAAAGGATTTCAACTAAATTATAATTCACTTCTCATTTTAATCAAGCAAGTTCAAATGATCAATTTTATCAAAACACAAGAGATACAAGAGACTGAAAAAAAAAACAAAATACAAGAGAAAGGTAAAAAGTATTCATTTTTGTGTATTCAACTGTCACAGATTTTACTCACATAAAATACATTTTTCTGTGTTAAGGAAAGTTATCTTCGGAGTTTCAAATTATAACTAAACATAAAATCAGTGAGTAGGAAGAACCCAGTAATGTAAAGCATATGTGTGCACATTAAAGATGGAAACACAGACCATAGCTTTAAAAATTCACT
Organism: Erpetoichthys calabaricus; assembly: GCF_900747795.2. Classification (NCBI taxonomy): domain Eukaryota; kingdom Metazoa; phylum Chordata; class Cladistia; order Polypteriformes; family Polypteridae; genus Erpetoichthys; species Erpetoichthys calabaricus. The sequence continues at coordinate 72,194,100 of NC_041402.2, forward strand.
CAAACAAAAGTGAAAATACATACTGTATAATAGCTTATAAATTTATATTATTATAGATAAATAAATGATTTTGTACTTGAGTATTATTGTAAAAGTTAAATAAACAGAATGTGCTACTTATCTAACTAGATCTAACTGGTCTTAAACCCTGGTCTACCTGCTCTTCAAATAAAAAATGATTAGAAGCTATCAAAGCAGCATTCGGTGCACACCTATGCACCCATTCACACAAACAAAATCAATGTATAGGATCTGATTAACCTAATATGTTTTTTGGATAAGGAGGGAAGTGTGAAAACATATGGAGAACTTACAAACTTGACTCAAAAAATGACCCTGTTCACTGAAGTTGTGAGGCAGCAGCAACCCACCCTGACTGCAAGAGCCACATGCAGACACTATAAACCCAGCTCACATTGAGAATGCCTTGAGAGTCTACTGTCATCAGCCCCTTTGCTGGCACTCAAGAATATTAATTGAATTTTCATCTTTCATTATACAGAGAAGCTGAATACACTTGAATCACACAAATGTGGTTTTAATTTATGTGCATCCATTTTGCTTCACAGACATGCAGAGAAAATGCCAGCACCATTTGCTGAGATTCTACTGCATAACAAATGCATTTCAAGGTTACTAGCAAGAAGGTTTCAATCACACTGACTGTATTAGAATGACAAAATAGCATGCCATCATTATTATTCATAATACCCATCTGAGTTAATAATGAATCCTTTTATTAGCTCAATGGCTAACCTGCCTTTATTCATTAGAGCCTGTGCATGTAGTACAAGGACCCTATTTGTTTTCATAGCCATTTTTTTTCTTTTATTTTGCTCTCCTGTTTGCGATAACCCCTCTGTAGCAGGTTTGGTATAACCTTTCAACATATCAGCTGAATTAAGCAATTGGTAAGTATTTGAAACCACATAAATCATTTTTATCAGCTTTCTTGTTTTGGTGGTTCTGGCAGGTTTCTTTTTATTCTTTCAAAGTATCTGCAAGGCGCACATTAACCAATATGTGCAGTTTGATGGCTTGGTGCTTGAAAGATCTCTAAACCAGGGGTCGCCAACTCCGGTCCTGGAGGAGCATGTGGCTGCAGGTTTTCATTCTAACCCTTTTTTAATGAGTGCCCTGTTTGTGCTGCTAATTAACTTCTTGTGAATTCATTTTAATTGAATTGCCTTTTTAAGATTTGCTCCCCTGAATTTCTTCATTGTTCCTCAGAATTGCTTCATTTCTTTCCTTAAATGGCACCCAAACAGAAATGAAATGTGACGTGAGGGAGCCAACAGAACACCAACTAAGTCAAGGCCTCAAACTCCAACCAATTTCATTCCAACCAGCTGCTTAATGAGGTGCCAATTTTTGTCATTAATTAATCTCGTTCTTTAATACCATGGCTTGTTGCTGCCCTCATGGTGCATTAGCAGACATTTCTGAAATTGTTGATTTTCTCTTTCTAAGAGCACTGTTAAAATGTTTTGGGGACCTGAGCAGACCAACATTCCTGAGACCTTCATCTTCTTTATTTTCAGATATTGTATGATGAACACCAGCTGTTTTGACTCATTTTGTATCTCATTATTGTTTGGATGCTAATTAAGGAAAAAGAAACAATTAAGGGGTCTGAGTCTTCAAGAGCAAGTCAATTAAAATTAGTTCAAAAGAAGTTAATTAGCTGCAAAAACAGGTCACTCATTAAGAAAAGGGTTGGAATAAAAACCTGCAGCCATGGTGGTCCTCCTGGACCAGAGTTGGCGACTCCTGCTCTAAACGGAAATACATGATGTTCGCCTGTTTTGTTTATTTAATTTTCAGTTCTTTGCCTTAAATAACCTTATATATTGCGAGCAGAATATTGACTACAAAATCTATGTGTTATTTAACCACTATTATTTCATTCCTTCAGCTGACTCAAAAAATTAGGGAGATGTATTACCAATTAAGAATGAAACGCTAATGTGAAAAAACAGAGTTTACCTAATGACACATTTTTAATTTAAGAATGTATTATTTTGGTAAACAGATGGAGGCAGTGAGTAAATAACTGGAAAATTCACTGTTTCTGAATGTTTATGTTATAGCGTTATGGTACAGCTAGAATTTCATCACTAGCTTCTTATGGCCTTGCCAGGGTTTAATCCCTTACTCTAATTTATTTTCTCTTTATTCATGCATTTAGTATTCTGAATATTACTGTGTAACTTATGTTTTTGTTTTCTTTCTTTTTGCATTTTATTATTTCTTAATGAATATCATTTAAATTAATATTCTTGTATTATCTTGTTTTAACTGTGGTGGGTTGGCACCCTGCCTGGGATTGGTTCCTACCTTGTGCCCTGTGTTGGCTGGGATTGGCTCCAGCAGACCCCCCGTGACCCTGTGTTCGGATTCAGCGGGTTGGAAGATGGATGGATGGATCTTGTTTTAATCATGCATTTATTAGTTCTTTATCTTATGGCTTTTAGTAAACTGTATGTTGACCCTAAGTGGGTGGGCTGTCCATCTCTGACATCGAGGGACAGCTTTCAGTCTTGATAATATAACTTTTATAACATAACTCTGCCCATGAGAACGAAAAATCAAAAGAGGTTTCCTTAATATATTTTTGGCTTGTCCTAGACAACAATGAGATCAGAAAAAAAAGAAAAATGGAGACATGATCTTCTGGCTGATGCTTCACAGATTTTTCTCCTGACAAAAAAATACCTCGGTATTCTCACCTCCTATTCTCTCTCCTATTCAGTTTCAGCTGATATCCCAGCAAAGTCACATGGTGGGCTAAGATTTTCCAAGTAGTGTCTTGACATTTGTTTTACAATTTGAAAGTATTTACATTGCATGCTTAGTAATATATGGTGAAATGTATGGACAGTTGTTTGTGGTAAAAAAAACAGTTTACTATAATTACAAAATTGTAGCCCTTCCTTCTAAATAACAATGCTACTTGCTCTAATTTATACTGTGCTCCAATTCGATCATACTCAGTCTGGAAGAAAAGGCAAGCAGTGTGGCATAGTGGTTAAGACTTTAGAGTTCAAGCTCTGTGTTTGCTGATTCAAATACCACTACTGACGCCAGGTGACCCTGTGCAAGTCAATTTTTCTGCCTACACTCCAATTGGAAAAACAAAAGAAATGTAACGAATCATATCTCAAATATTGTAAGCCACCTTGAATGAAGGTGTCAGTCCTGCGATTAGTAAAAAATATGAAGTCTTCAAAGCTTCAAAGAGGGTAAAACAGGACTAGAAGGAGATTGCACAAAATATACCATGCTTTTCATACCAATTTCTCAATTTTCACTCATTTTACCTCAGTTGTATCTTGTGTCTCGTTTTTCTCTGAAGATATTTTTTATAAAGAATTTTAGGAGAAACATCTGTGACAAAATTGATTCTTAAATGAAACATAAATGAGAATCTATTTAAAGTTTCATGAGCCATCAACGATCAACCTTTGAGCAGTAAAATTTTCCTATGGGAGAGGCCTCAAGCCAGGGCTGAAGATATAATAATAATTAGTTCTTACATGCATGTTTTTGTGCTTTTTGCGTCTGCAAATCATATTTCCATGTTTTATTTTAAATTTTGGCCTTTTTTCTTAAAAGTTGATTTTGGCTAACGTCTTGTTTTTAATGTTTGTCACATTACCTATTAATGACTTCATGGTAGAAATGCTGTGAAGATTTTGTCTTGTCCCATGGCTTGGATATTCACATTCTGTTTTGACATCCTAGTTACGACTTTGCTTCTCACCCCGATGATGTCTTATTTCCATTACCATCTTCTGGTCTTTTCTCAGTCACAATAATCCTCAGACAATTTGTATTTACCATAACAGGGGCATTTGCTACCTTACCAGCTTGCGTTGTTTAGTTCACATTTTTAGATTATTGTATTTTTTGTTTTTCTCTTTTCAGTTTTTTTACATTTTATTCTCTCTTTGAATATTGTTGCTTTGCATTGTGGATTCAATTTTGTTATCATTTGGTTGTCTTCCATTTGTCTGTTTTGTTAAACTTTCCTGCTTTGTTTATTTTTTCAATCTTTTTAAAATAAATCTTATTATAAAGCTCAATGTTTTTGATTCTATGACACAGGGGTTTTCAATTCCCCTTTCCCTTTTTGTATAATAAAAAGCTTTGGTGCCTGTTGCCTTGTGCATGGTACAAAGCCTGCTTCAGGTCAGGTTTTATTTATGTTTCAGGGTTTTGTGGTAGCCTTGAGGACTAGTTTTGGAGATAAAGCTTGTTTTTGAGATTCAATGAGCTCTGCAATCATAATAGTTGAACACTATTGATAGAGCTTTGTGTTTTTAATAATCTGGCAACTCTTACAGCAATATTCATTTTGCATATAACAGAAGGGATTCCCATATATTACTTTATCTATATGCTATTGCGTGATTTTACTCTGAAGGGTCAAAAATGTAGACGCCAGTTAGTGTGCGTTGTCACTTAATTAGCATTGGCACTCCTGACTAGCAAGGCAGCACCCACAAAAAAATACAGTATATCCAATAAAAATTTGTAACAACAAAAATAACCACAGTATCAATCAATATCAAAAATTTAAAAAGAAATCAGAGTGTAATTTAATGAAAACCTAACAATAACAATAAAAATACAACAGTAATAATTCCAAAAATTAAAAAAACAACTTATAGATTTCTATTCTTAAAAAAAAGTTCTCCTTGTTCTTAAAAGAGAGATGCTTATTTTCCTTTGTTATTTTAATTTCTGTTGAGAAGTGAAACATTAGAAAGAATTTAGCAAAATAGATTCACTAGCACTATTAAAATTATTTAACATTTTGTTCTAGATTATTTTCATATTTTTTCTGTCTGTCTATCTAATATATTTGTCTGTCTATTGAGCAGTCAACTAACTTCTTAATGTGTAGTAAGTAAATCAACTAATGAACATCTTGCATTTTTTAGCAATATTTCGAAAAGTAAACAGGCTTAAAATTCAAGTTACTGTTATAAGAAAATCTTTTTTAGTTAAATCACACATGTGCATCTGGAGACCACCTTCAGGGCTTTGAGGAGGTAAGCAGTGCCACACTGGGACAAGAGGGGGCATTAATTGTAATGGTATCTTCTCCTTTCTCTGCAGCTTCAAACAGTCACCCAAAGGGGACCCTAGGCATGCCCACAAAGCCCCAAAAGGTTCAGCCCCTTTCGACCCTAACAATACAAAAAGGAGCTACAGTATTCCCAGAAGGTGGCATCACATTCTGTTGGATTCCCAAGGCAGAAAGCAAATTGTTCATGTTTGTTGTTTGGGCCCTTTTGGCCTTTTTTTTTATTTAACTAGATGGGGTGACCCAGCTGGTACCACAACTCTTTTCCAGAGTACTAGAACTTCTCAGCCATAGTACAGTAAAGTATTTTTTGGACCATAAGGCTCACCGGATTATAAAGCGCAATAAAGCGCAATATCAATGAATGAGTCTACTTTCATACATAAGGCGCATCGGATTATAAAGTGCATTCAGCGAAACAAAACAGTCAGATAAGTTAAACTTTATTCAACTCATTCACAATAACTCTCAACATTGTTCAGTTGTAACATAAAATACAAAACAATACATTCACTTTTTCATTTCATTTCTCTTCCACAAATCCATCAAATTCTTCATCTTCAGTGTCTGAGGTAAATAGTTGGGCGATTTCAGCATCAAGCATGCCTGGATCTCTCTCGTCATTATCCGAGTCAGTCTCATTGCTGTTACTTAGCTGTTTAGTGATGATTCCGCTCTTCGTGAAAGCTCGGACAATACTTGAGACTGATACCTTAGCCCAGGCATCCACAATCCATTGGCAGATAGTGGCGCAACTCGCCCGGCGTTGCCTTCCTGTCTTGGTGAATGTGTGTTCACCTTCTGTCATCCAATGCTCCCACGCAGCTCGCAATTTAACTTTGAGCGACCTGTTGACGCTGATATCTAACGGTTGGAGTTCTTTGGTTAATCCACCCGGAATGATGGCAAGCTCCGAATTAGTTTGCTTCACTTGGATTTTGACAGTATCGGTGAGATGGGTGCGCATGGAGTCACAGATCAATAGAGACGGAGATTTGTGGAAAAAGCCATCCGGTCTCCTGATGTAAACTTCTCTCAGCCACTCACTCATCTTCTCCTCGTCCATCCAGACCTTTGGGTTAGCTTTGATGATGATGCCGGCCGGAAACTTTTCTTTTGGCAAAGTCTTCCTCTTGAAAATGACCATGGGTGGTAGTTTCTGGCCATTAGCCTGGCAACCGAGAACTACAGTGAAGGATGACCTCTCATTCCCTGTGGTCTGTATAGATACCGTACTGGTTCCTGTTTTCTCAACAGTACGGTTGACGGGGATGTCAAAGGTAAGAGGGACCTTGTCCATGTTGCTGATGTGCTCTGGCCGGATCTTCTTTTCAGCGATCTTGTTCTTGCAGTAAGTGCGGAAAATGGCCAGTTTTTTTTCGTAATCCTTTGGCAGTTGCTACGAGATGGTAGTTCTTGTGCGGATGGAGAGATTACGTCTTTTCATAAAATGGAAGCACCAAGAAGGACCTCTTCGAAAGTCAGTGATCTTCATGTCACGTGCTACCGCTGTTGCCTTGAGTCGAATAGAGACTGTAGAGACGCTTCTACCTGCTGTTCTCTGTTCAATAACCCACTGTTCAAGTTTGTCCTCTAACTGTGGCCATCTCGCTTTGTTCCCTTGGAAACTCTGTTTGGTCTTCTTTACTTGGCGCAGGTCATCTTCTTGCTTCCTCCACTTCTGCACCATTGATTCATTAATGTTGAATTCTCTCACAGCTGCTCTATTCCCATGTTCTACTGCGTGCCTGATAGCCTTGAGTTTGAAATCCGCTTCCTAAGTATGTCTCTTAACAGGTGCCATTTTGGGGTCCTAATAAACACACCGTATATTACCGTATGTTGAAGTACAGTACGTATTACTCCGCGAGGCCCCTGACTACGGTAGCCGTAATGCTCTAACAATCCATCAAGCGGTGCAGCTTAGTAGCTTACCAAAGTCATTCTAAAACATTTTGACAGATTTTTGAGCACCGTGTACCACATAAAATCGGTTCGAGGTCAGTAAGCACAACCAGAATTAATACATAAGGCGCACCGGATTATAAGGCGAATTGTCGATTTTTGATAAAATTAAAGGATTTTAAGTGCGCCTTATGGTCCAAAAAATACTGTAATTAAAGTATGGTTGGTGAAGATACTTCACTATTAGGACATAAAATGGTTTTCTGTACTTTGTCATAAACTTTCTGATGCTCTCACTTTGAAATACACAAATAATATATTTGGCTGATTCACTCATAATTTAATGTACGAGTTTAAACATGTGTATTATTACTTTATAATTTGAAAGATTTAATTGCACTGTATGAATTAATACATGTTTCAAAATGAATTGTAACACCCCACTAAAGGTAAATCCTTAGTTGTGAGCACCATGGTCCTGGCAGAGTATCGGAGGACTGACACAAGCTGGATATGAATTCAATAGGGTGGAAGGGATCAATGATAATATGTTGGGGCTAACATGGACTGACAAGCAAAGGTCATTACGCTTGTCATAGCTAAAGAGATACATGAAGGTATAATCAAACAGCATGCATTATGACCAAATATAAATGAAAACAATTCAAAATGAGTCAGAATCATAATAAAGCTGCAAATGACCAAAACATGTTAAAAAGACCCATGGACAAAGGCTCTGAAACTGCTTCAATAACAAAGCTCATAAGCTTACGCAAACTCAGGAGATGAAGAAGCAATGGCTAAGAAGTAGAACAAGTAACAGTGTCAAGGATGTAGAGAAGGGCAAGATATCACAAGATATTGTCATGAAAGCCATATTTAACATAACATCCATCAAAAAGTATGCCTTTTTTTTGCCATATCACAGCCAGCTTATAATTTTCTATAGATTCAGTCTAATTTAAATATTATACTTGGTTACCTAGATTTGATCCGCTGTTGTTTTAGTACATCACTTAAGTGTCATTAGTGTGCTAATTTTTGGTTTGCTTTAAAAGGCTTTCATTAGCCTGATCAGATTTACAGAGTGGGAAGCAAAACAAAACGATTGTTAGCAGTTATCTCAACAGAAAATAGGTCATTAAAAAAACACAACAGAATCTCTGTTGGCACACTCTTAGTGATGCTGACCATTGTTTTTTATTTATTTTTTATCGTTTCAAAGAGCTTTAAGTATGTTCTGCTCTTACCAGATCGTGTTCCCACAGATACTTTTGTTGTCATGAACTTCTCTGCAAATTTGGGAGTGTTGTCGTTTTCATCTCCTACATTGATTTTGACAGTAATTATAGTTGGAGCCCCTTCTTTAACATCCTTTAGGGTGTCTCTCACCTGTAAAATAAGGAATAAAAATTACGGTGGCAGAATGTTTTGTTTACTCTGCGTTTACTGAAAGCAAGTTGCCACACTTCATATTAATTAGCATAGAAGATGCTCACAGACTCCCCTCTAGCTTGATTGCCTAATTGTTTCATTTTTGCTGCAGATAAGTTACATTTAAAAGGGCTAAAGCAAAATTAGCAGATTACAGATGAATAAAGAGTTCTGGCACCCCAGAAAAGAGTAGGAAATGTGAGGCAAGTTAAATGGCAAAAATCTTCACTAAGTAACAATGAAGTATAAAATGTTGTGAATAAACAGCAGTTTTCATTTTTTTTTTAAAGTGGGCAAGATACATACTGTATATAACACAGTGTTTCAAAACTGCATGACAGATCTTAATGCAGAGGGGGGGGTTAGAGACTATGTTAGGAGAACAGGCCCTAAGGCAAGAATCAACCCTAGATGAGGAGCCAGTCCATCACAGTATGCACTAAAGAACACTCCCACAAAGCACCAGTTCAGAATCACCAATTAACTTTATACATACGTGTGTAATCTCCACTCAGACAATGAATGGACATGGTATTTGAACTCAGGACAATGCATCCATAAATGTTTTGTGTGCGTGTGTTTATATACTGTATATATAAATTTATAGTGACTGGGAAGGTAAAGGATTCGCATACTTTGAAAAGTGGCACACAATCTTCTGATGTGCTTTACACACTTCCCTTTAAGTAAAGAAACACACTTTATAATGAAGTTTTTAGAAGGCATAGTGCAGGATGTCCTGTGTGCTGCATAAATACTCATCTCACAGGTTGAAATGTCATTTAAGTCTCCATTATTCTAATGAAAGGGGTCTTCTTCATCAAGGATTTTTGTCTAACATGTTACCGCAACAGACACAGACTGAGCCTTCTTGCCTTGCTACAAGAAAACAGCTCTGAAGGCAACTTAATTGAATTCTACTGAATGAAGCTATATGTCAGCAGAATCTCAACTTACAATTATAAAGTGTCCCATAACATTACAAAATACCAAACGTATACACTGTATATATAATATATGACCCTTATGGGGATCAAACCTCAGACGTCAGCGTCATAAGCGAAGCCTCTGACACTATACCACAGCAGTTGGTTCTCGTACTTGACAGGGTGAAGATCAGAGTATTACATTTATAGATCTGATCACAATCTGATTATTTTGATGTATACCTAGCAGGTAACACTTGTGGTTGGTTGGTTGGTCAGTTGGCAAATATCCACAACATCCTCTCAGTTGCGAGATGCAGATCAAATGATGCAAATTGCCAGTAAAGATTAGGAGCTAGTTAGTAAGGAAGGCACTCACTTCTTGTCATGTAAGGCTCAGTGAGGAATCAGAAGTCCCCTTTTTAACTTCCCCGTTTGACACCTTGTGCTATTTTGCTTTTTTCGACTCTAACTCTTTAGCTGCTACATTGTAATTGATACAGTCACTCCATTTTTGTGCCACTTAAAGTTCAAGCCAGATGTGTTTTTCATTAAACATCGTCAACTTTGATACATTATGTGGCTAGGTGGATTCATTCAGTAATCATAGCTTGCTTTTCCAGACAGCCCCAGAAAACTCCATTTTAATTTTAGAGCTATCAAAAGAGAAATCTGGATGTGCTTAAGCTCTGCATGATAGCAAAGAAATGAATATTGTATGTAATTAACATATTATAAATTTTAAATTGAGTTTAATTGCACTTTTAGGATATAATCTAAGAGAGTAACTGACAACAACTATACATTAAAACATTATAGTCTGTGCGTCCAGTCCCTCTGAGCAATCTGATCGGTCTGTTTGGCTTTGGTAATGCAATGAGAAGAAGTAAAGGCATTCAAGGAATGCTGAGAGAGTCACCTTTAAACACAGCAAGTATAAAACCAGGGTGAGAAGCCACCTCAAAACAGAGTCTAACAAGTTAGCTTTACAGAAATGTGCTCAAGAGAGGAAACGTTGGGTATGAGAGATTCACACACGCAAATACAGAGAAAGGCAGTGAAAGTACACATTGGGCAAGAGATAACAAATGTTTTTTAATTATTCTATTACCTGTCTTTGACAGGTACTGTGGCTATAGTTCTATATAAATTACATCATATAAAAATAGAACAGCAGCATAACTTTTTTAATTTTAGTATTTATTATTATTATTATTATTTTGTAAGAGAGCTTTGAGCTCTCAATAATAAAGGAATCTCTTGGTAACATTTTACATACCTGCAGTGTATAAGAAGGTGTTTCTTCTCTGTCCAGTGGCATAGTGATTAAAAGGAATCCTGAATCTATGCCAAATATGTCATTCTCATTTCCTTCCAGAGTGAAGTTGCACGTGGACTGGCAAGGAATCTGAAGGAACAAATGCCATCAATATAGAATTAGTTTAATATCAAGAATTAAAATCCCACAGTTGCTATTGTCAGGGTCTTAAACGGTAAAGCTGCACTTGGTCATTGCATGACCTTCAGCAAGTCACTTAGCTGGCCTGAAAGTTTCACAAAGTGTAAATGCTGTTCAGTATACATAAAGTAGTTTGGATGGTGCTCACTGTTAAAGGTACCACAAAGCATGACTGTTAATTGATACTGTGAGCTACCAGAACACTTACAAATCAGCCTGAAGATATCCATGGATAGCTGAATTTGTGATTAAAAGAATTCATGTATTTTAATACAACTTTTTTTATTGTGCTCACTATCACACAGTGCTTTTGAAAATTACAAGACCAATGTTAAGTCAACAAAAGAATTGAAATGAACATAATCCAGCAGCTGCCAGGCATTCTATTCTGGGTGGTAAGAGTCAAAGAGAAAGGTGTCAGGCTTTTCCACTCAGCACCAGATGAAAGAGACAGACTGCATTACTCCCTCTGACCCAGGAGGTTAGAGACTGGGTGAAATCTAACTGCAAATTGTGCTCACTAATTGCAGATATGGCTCAAGCATTGAATTTGAATCTATAGTGTTAAGGTGACAATAATAGCAAAAAACACTTTTAAATCACAACTTTCTTAGAATTCACCTGTTCATTTCTTTTCCAAACCCACTTATTCAATAAAGAGGCCATAAACCAAGCCAAGCCAATAAAGCCAAGCCTAGATGGGATGATGACAGGACATACTCAGATGTAACAGTTGTGATGGATGGCCGGCGAAAGTTTCCGGCCCTCACCCCCAGGCCGCCAGGAGGAGCTCTCCTGACAGCATGGATGTACCCCGAATTCCAGCAGGGCCTCATGGACTTTGTAGTTTCTATACACAACCCTGCTGGATAACTTGGGGACCACCGGGAGTCGCTGTAGGGAGGCTGGTGGACTCTTACGTGCCCTATAACCTGGAAGTACATCCTGGTCACATGAACAGGAGAAATGACGTACTTCCAGGTTGAAGAAAAGGACTTTTACCCTGACCCGGAAGTAATAAGGACTTGTGGACTGTTGGGCAGGAACACCTCTGGGTCACGGAGTATAAAAGGACTCTGTGAAAGCCCAGTCACTGAGCTGAGCTGGGAGGAAGGGTGGCGAAGTGACTGGGAGAGGAGGATTGGTATTTGTGTTTGATTATTGATTAGTGAATTATTGTATGTGTAGTGTGGAGTGTAGAGTGCTTGGTGCACACTATTATTATTTAATAAATAATAATTATACTTTTACCTCGTGGCTGGCGTTGTACCTGAGGGTTCAAGGGAGCTCTAGCGCCCCCTACTGCTACACAGTGCTAGGCTAGAGCTGATAAATAATCTAACCTGTGTATCTTTGAAATGTGGAAGGTAACGAGTATGGAAACAACAAGCAGTACTTGGGCCTGAACTGCAATCCATGAACTTGGAATAGTGATGCAGAAACATTAATAGTAAAAATAATTATAGCAACAATATTAACAGACATCAAAATATCAAATGAAAAAGGAAACCAATAATTTTATTAAAAAATAATCTTTCCAGTAATACATACAGGTACTGATATTTGTTGTAACTAAAAGCAATAACTAAGCTCTTTTATAAAGTGTGTTCGGAAACAAGACCGATGAAAAGTAACAGTGAGAAGCGTATGCTAAAACAAAAGTTTGTTCCTCCTGTTTGAGTCATATATTTACAGATCCAAGAAATGACACTTTAAAACAGTTAATGTCATTATAAAAGCAGGTTCCATGACAAGTGAAACAATTTTTAATGACACAAAAAGGAGTGATGTCAGTTTTTTAGTTTGGAAAAGACCCACAGAGAAGCACTTTGTTGTTTTTTATGAGAAGCTGGGAGAAGAAAACATTACAACGGTCAAGCTTTTATGTGAAAAACTTCACAAACAAGTTTATCTGACTCTTCCTGGAATAAAAAGGGACTTGACCTTAACTAGGAACAACTGGTAGCCAATGCTGGGACTGTTCCTACCTTCAAGTGATATTGCTAGAATAGGAATCTCCCCACATGAGTGTTGGCTGTATTACGGTAAGTGGTTTCCATTATGGATTGGTGGATGGATGTCTTTAATAAGCCCCATTGAGTGGCCCTTTTCACAGTATGCCACAGAGAGGTAGGTCTCAGTGGCAGGAGCTATGTCACCAGTTTACTTGGGGTCACAGCATGTTCCTTAATGCTTAGTGGAAAACTCAAGTGTGCTACATCAGTGTGCAGATGCTGTCCTTTTGAGGAATCCTGCACACACTGAAGGCATGCCATCTCCTCGTTGTGTCTGGATTATTGTATTTGCATGGCAGCACTACCGCTCTCCTGTACTATAATGTCCTGGCTGTTTTCATTGTCCCGACTGGGCATTCCATGTCCAAAGCTTTGCTTCACTAATGACAAATAGAGTTCTTCTTAACTTGTTCATCCTGACTTACTGCATTGTCTGTGCTGAAAACTGCTTTTATTTGCAGAATAGAAAAGGTGATGGGCAATCAGACTTGATTCTGAGTACATCTTCAAATAAAAATCAAACATTAAAAATTTCTTAAATATTTATTTAAGAATAACAGTAATAGTAAAATCAAACTCATCTGAGCTATGTATGGAGGAAGTGTCAAATAAATTAATGATTATGTCTTAAATTGTAGATAGATAGATAGATACTTTATTAATCCCAAGGGGAAATTCACAATTGTGTCACATTCTGCTGATTCGAAGTAAATTGCACAAAGATAAAGTAGAATACATGCAATGTTATCCATTTATCACTTTCAGAAGGAAATTATTTCAGGTTGGGAAGCCAGAGACCATCATGACAGCACTGGACTTGAGTCAGAAATTAACATTGGACAGGCACCATGTAACACTCTTTAAATGTTTAGCTCATTCTGTCATTGTCTGGTAAACTGACTTTAAAAGGTGAGCAGTTCATCCAAACTGCCTGAAACTTCTTTACAGGTCACTATACCTGCCTAGAGAGAACATCTCATCAGCTGCCCAGAACACCAAAGCATTTCTCCATCGAGCACACAAAGACAGATTATGGGTGTCCTGCATGTCATTAGCATGTAGAAAGACACAAAGAAACATGCACAGAATGTGCAAAATTATACATTTTTTATTTTGGAGATAGCAAACATAATACAGTATGCCTATAGTATGATGATACTATAGTATGATGGCTAATATTTTTGTGGACACAGTTAATTCTGCAATGCATCATCTTGGCAGGCTGTCAATGAATTATTAGACAGTTGGCAACCCAAACACTTTGGCTTATGATTATGGTGTTCCTTGCAAATGTCTGGGGCAACTCACAACTACTGTGTACTGCACTGGCAAAAATCTTTCCTGTATTGTGAAGCTAGCTTTCACGCGGTATGTGCCAGAAGGCAGATCGCAGCGGATTAACAAGCATGCTCTTTGTGATAGCTCTCTAATGCTTCAGTAATAGTCACTTGTCAAGCCAGCTGGATATGTTGCCTTGGCATTGCTTCGTCCACAATGAAACACAAACTGGGAAATTCACAGCATGTGCTTAATACAGTCACGTTAGCTGTCGACAGCAGAGCACTTAAGTGACTAACCTTGTGGGAAAATTTGACAGCCGAAATGCCACTTCAGATTACAGTTTATATAAGTCAAAGCAGAAATTTGGGAGCTGAAAATAGTGCAGCGTATCTAACATGTTGTCAGTTCCACTGCTATACAAGACATACGCAGACTTAACAATTTGCAGTGACCTTGCACAAGGATCTTGTCTTGAAATATTGAACATTTATTGTTATTCATCTTTAAATCCTGCCCCAGCATCACTAGATGGAAACCAACCCTGGACAGGGTGCCAAACCCATGTTGCCTGAATGGCCTCACTCACAAGTATTGTGAAGAATGATATTAATTCTTAGTTTGTTTCCACAAGATGTGGAAAACACAATGTCTTTTATAGTTTTTTTTTCAATCTCAGGGATTCTGTTTCTGATGTTACTTTTGTGTTTAAAGCCTCCAAAGAACCCTTATCATTTTTGTAAACAATGTCATATTAGGTGCCACCATTTTCTGTCATTCAGCATTGCAGTTTCCATGGTGATTTTATCCGGAAGGCATTAACAGATTACGTCACTGGATTTCACCATTTAAAGGTTGGCACATGCATCCCTTAATTATCTGAGATCTGGATGTTGAAAGGTCTTTGGTATGTTATCCTACTTTTGAACTCGGCATGTTTTCTTACCAAGTCTTTTCTCCTGATCCTCATCATTAAAAAGCCCTTCTGTCCCCTGCAGACAGAACAACAAGTAGCCTGTTTAGGGCCACCGATTAGCATAACTCAAAAGTCTTTGATTAAAAAAAATGAATTACCTTGAGAGAAAAAAAAAACAACACAAACATGATGTGTGGACTCAACAAAGACAGCAAAGAAACTTGGGATTTAAATGTTTACAGCATTGAGATACCAGTGCTAATAATGAGTAAGATTATACCCTCCCTCAATTACAATCATATTGTAGCTAACTGTGCAAATACAATTCTGTAAGTTTGAAACAACAATTTTTGTTTCAACTTCCTCCTCTCAAACACAAAGCCCTTTTAGAGCATTTCAGAGCAATAATACACTGTAAAAACTATAATTATGCATACAAAACAAACATTAACATTTTTATCGGTGATATAGACCTAACCAACATTTATGCCTTGTCAAGACACTAATATAAATACCAATATGCAGTACAAAAATACAATAAAACAATAAACAATCTGATAGCCAATATAGCCAAAACAGTGGTTAACAGGGAGTTTCCTGTTTCTACAGCAATAGATAGATAGATAGATAGATAGATAGATAGATAGATAGATAGATAGATAGATAGATAGATAGATAGATAGATAGATAGATAGATAGATAGTCACACATGTGCACATGGGAAGCTGCTAAAGGGTCTGAACAGTGAGAATTCTATGCCTGACCAGGGGATGGCGAGGTGCATAGACTTTTTCTCTCAATCCTCTGCAGACCATTGACGGGAAATCCCACAGGCTTCTGGCACCCATGCATACGTCACTTCCAGTTTCTCTCGGGGGGGTGGGGAGTTAGCAGTTTGGAGGGTGGGGGTTGGGGCCCGTGATAACGTCACATCCAGTGGCCATGGTGACGTCACTTCCGGTTCCAACGCTTGTGATGATGTCATTTCCGGTTCTGGCACCAATGAAGACATCACTTACTGTCTCAAGGTCATCACTTCTAGTCCAGACCTTTAAAGCCGCCATCTTTGCCACATGTCTTCAGTTCTGGTTTGGACTTTGAACCAGACACAACTAATCAAAATTTAACCCTTTTGCAGCCAGGACATAATACACAGGTGGCTGCCCCAAACCTTTTTCATTTCTCCTGTCCATTCTTGTGACAGTGGCATAGTCAGCAGGATGAAAGGATCCCAAACGAGAATGGGACAGGACCTGAAATATAACCAGGCGGGAATGTACCATGGCTGAGTTTCCGAGTGGGTGTTTCATCCCGGGGTTCGGAAAAAACCAGGTACAGGCTCCGCTCCCAAAACACATAACCGAACAAACTAAGAAACACGGAGAGTGCATGGGAGGGTCACACAGGATTGGGCTAATCCCTACTGGGGAAGTGAAAGGGGCTTAATATGTTTTCTCTGAGGAGAGAGCTGTTCCACCCCCCATAAGGCCAAGGCCTTTATTAAATATGGGACATCTCCAAACCAGCAGGTGGCTAAGGTTTGGCGCTGGCATTTTGACCCAGAGCGGTTGACCCAGTCACAGGCTATGGCCGTTTCAGAATACTGCCCTGCAAATTGTGGAGCAGGTGGCCTGCTTCATATTACTCACCAGCCTCCCAAAAAACTTCACCCAGCCGGTCTGGGGGACATTTAAAAATATGAGCGAGCTCATTGAAAAAACTAGGAAAGCCTCACAATCGGGGAGGACAAAACGACTCTTTAGCAGACGCCAGAGGGATTACGTCCCAAAATCTCTGCCCCTCCCTTACAAGCTGGATCCTATTCTGAAGTCCCCAGATTCGTGGGCACACTGCTTACTCAGGAATGAGGTGGAATGCAGGTGGAGAGAGACGGGAGGTTTTTGTGTACTTACGAATCCCCTGAAGAGTCCTGATACGAGAGTAGTAGTGGTAAATGGTTTTAAAACAGAGGCCCTCTTTGATTCCAGCAGCAACATTTCCACTGTTGATCGCCAATACGTACTGCCATGACAATGGGTAAAGGCTAAGACCAGTCTAACCTGTATCCATGGAGAAACCCTTAGGTATAGGTCTGCCGTCTGTATCATCAGTCATGGAGGATCACTAAAAACGTTAGCTGTAGCTGTCCTCCCGAATCCACCTTTTCTGATGTCCCATTCGAAAGAAATGGGGTTGATATAGTAGGACCCCTTGAGCCCTCAGCCCGAGGACATAAATACATATTAGTTCTCGTGGATTATGCTACCCAAAATCCTGAAGCTGTTCCATGGGAATTGGTAGGGCTCTTTGTGCGAGGCGGCATCCCTAAAAAAGTCCTTGCGGACCAAGGGATGCCTTTTACCTCGGAGACGTTCAGGGAAACGGTCAAGTTACTTAAAATAAAGCACTTAAAGACCATGGTGTATCATTCTCAAACCGATGGCCTAGTAGAGAGGTTTAATCAAGAGATCCTTCGCAAGGTGGTCAGCGGGGAAGTCCCACAAGCCTCTATGGGGTTCTTGCCTTTTGAATTATTATGTGGACAACAGCCCCGGGGCATATTGGATATTTTGAAAGAGGGCTGGGAAGGAGAGGCTCTTCCCTCCACAAATATATTAGAATATATTGCACAATTACGAGAGAGATTTGGAAAAATTCGGCCCATACCTAAAAGTCACATGGAGGAGGCGCAAGGAGCAAAGGCACAATTTTATGATCATGGTACATCTCTCAGAGAATTCCAACCAGGAGATTGTGTCATGGTTCTAGTTCCTACCTCCCATTCTAAATTACTAGCCCATTGGCAACGTCCATACGAAGTTAAAGAGAGGAAAGGACTCGTCGATTATTTGGTGAAACAACCCAATCGTCGACCAAGTGAGCAGATATATGACATGAATCTGCTGAATCTGTAGTAGGAAAGGGATTCCGATCCCTCCTCCGTTCAGCCCTGCTCATTCTTTGATCATAAGAATGCCTGAATTAAACCCTAGACAGAAACCAGGTCTCAAAGAAGTTGTCTGTCCCGGAGGTAGTGAGTGTAAATCCTGGAAGGACCTCTCTGATTGCACACGACATTGTGACTGAACCCGGGGTTATAGTCCGCAAATGCCCTTATCAACTCCCCGAAGCACAAAGAATGGAAGTGGAGCTTGAAATCAAGCGTATGCTGGAACTAGGAGTGATAGAGGAAAGTTATAGGCCCTGGTCCAGTCGAATAGTCTTGGTTAGTAAGCCTGACAGAAGATGGAGGTTTTGCAATGACTTCCGTCAACTTAATCAAGTCTCCCAATTTGCCTATGTGATGCCACGAGTGGATGACCTCCTTGAGCGGCTAGGGCAGGCAAAATACTTGACCACACTTGACATAACGAAGGGGTACTGGCAGATAACTTTAACAGACTCCGCTAAGGTCAAGACTGCGTTTAGCACCCCTAGTGGCCACTGGCAGTATCGTGTCCTTCCATTCAGGTTACAAGGGGCACTTGCAACACTCCAACATCTGGTGGATAAATTGCTCCCTCCTTATAATTCGTACAGTGCTGCATACCTGGATGACGTAGTCATCTATTCCAGTACATGGAAGGAACACGTACAGCAGGTTCAAGTGGTATTGCAGACACTGGGCGAGGCCGGGCTTTGAATCAATGCAAAAATATGTTTTTTTGGGTTGACAGAAGCTAAATATTTAGGCTACCTGGCAGGTCGGGTTATCGTGAAGCTACAGTGTTCTAAGGTAGAAACCATATTGAAATGGCCCTGTCCGAGAACCAAGCGGCAAGTCCAAGTCTTTCTTGGCTTAGCTGGGTACTACCACCGGTTTGTACCTCGGTTTTCGGAGAGAGTGCCTCCCTTGACTGATTTAATGAAGAAGAGGGCCCCAAACAATGTGGTATGGACTAATAAGACTCTGCATTTAGTGACTTAATCCAGGCCCTTACATCAGCACCTGCATTGAAAGCACCTAATGTTTCACTGCCTTTCATTCTCCAGATGGATGCTTTGGACATAGGCCTGGGAGCCGTGCTGAGCCAGAGCGTCGATGATGTTAGACACCACGTCATGTTCCTAAGCCGGAAACTGCTAGATTGAGAGACCAGGTATTTGATGGTGGAAAGAGAAGCCCTTGCAATCAAGTGGGCGATTATGCAGCTGAGGTACTACCTCTTAGGCCAGGAGTTTACTCTTGTTACGGATCATGCACCCCTGCAGTGAATGGCCCTACGCAAGAATTCAAATCCGCGGGAAACCAGGTGGTTTCTTGACCTAAAGCCATATAAGTTTTCGCTCATTCATCGTAAGGGCTCTCTCCATGCCAATGCCGATGCGCTTCTCGGGTTCATGACCTCTCAGTCAGGTCCACCTGACCCGATGGGGGGGAGCTTTGCCACACACGTGCGCATGGGAGGCAACTAAAGGGTCCGAATAGTGACAATTCCATGCCTGACCAGAGGATGGCGAGGTGCACTGACTTTTTCTCTCAATCCTCTGCAGACCATGCCGGCTCCCGTGATGACATCACTTCTGGTCCAGACCTCCTTCTTTGCTACATGTCTTCTGTTTTGGACTTTGAACCAGATGCAACTCATCAAAATTTAACCCTACTGCAGCCAGACCATAATATATGGGAAGCTGCCCCAAACCTTTTTTTATGTCTCCTGTCCATTCTTGTGACAATAGATGCATGGGACTTCAGTTGATTAAATGCTGAAAAAAGTAATATCTTCTGGAAAAACAAAAACTGTAGTTTTAACCCCATGACCAGCAACCCAGCTTTTGCAATGAGGGACTGCATAGAAGAAACATTTCTAGATCGGGTCGCCTTTAAGAAAGCCTTAAAACAAAGCTGAGATCACAGCAATGCAAATGCCACACTTGGCCAGATTTCTGTACATTTCATAAAGTTGTGAATTTCACCAGTGACAAAGCCAGAACTGCAAAGTGGATGGGCCAGGAAACAACAGGGTTCTGCGGGGTTTCCATTTAAGACTGCATTATGGAGGGGCTTTGTTTCAGGTTGGGGGGGGGGGGTTGCCTTCTGTATTCCCTGTAGCTTCACCCGTGATTGTCACCCAAGACAATTGAGAAGGCTGGTGGCACGTTGCAAGCATGAAGACATATCATGTGCCAATATAGACAATGTCAGCAGACCAGAAGGAGAGACCATCCAAGATCTGATTGTCTTTCAGTGAGAACACCAAAGCAGAACCAGTACATCAAACTGGTTCATCTGAGAGATCATTTTAGACCTGCCACTGATTCTATTGCTGAAACTGTCAGCAGACACTATGACTACATAACTCCAGGCCTTACAGCAAGGTCATCAGTCAGAAGCACTCTTCTCACACTTCCCAGATGTCTGACTGTACAGCAGGCCAATTCCAACCCATACACACATCACAACTATCTTGAGGAATGAATGCCTGCTCTTTCAACCTTCATCCTATAGAGCACAATTGAGATGCCCTGGATGGAAAAATCCAGGGGTGTGACCCTCTGCTCTGTCAAGTCCTTATGCAGGAATTAGATAGCACCCCACAACTCACTGTGTGTCAGAGGTGTCAAGGAGTAGTGACTTGAAGAGGTGGTCACAAGAAATACTGGAGGACTGCAAGGCAACTGTTGTTAATGTTTTTACATTTACATTTATTTGCTTTATTGGCATTTATCCAAAGCGACTTACAAAAGAGGTATACAATTGAGCAACATTAGGCTAGGGCCTGTCTGTTCAGCAACTGTGATAGGAGAGGACACACACGTTAATTGTCACAAGTGAAAAGATGGAGGCGCCCATGCAGGCTGCGGCTTACAGAGCTCCCGTGTCCACAATGTCGCAATTTCATCTATCTGTATAGTTGTATATGGTTGAGATGACAATAAAGTTCACTTTTTTTACATTTACAGTCATAGATTACAATCAATAAAGCAATTAAACTTAAACAAGTTAACCAAGGATATAAAATATTTTTTGTTTTAAGTTGATTTTTGGTTTTGAATTGCTTATTGTTGTACATTTTTGTTTCTAGACGCTTCATTTGCTTATTGTTATTTTAGCTGAAATTTCAGTCCAAAAAAAGAGTTGGACCAATCCTTTTTCCAGCATTATACTAATTCCTGAAAAAGTAAAGAAAATATGACTAAAGCAAAGTTATCTCCTACCCTGCTACTTTATTTTGTTCACTTCCAAAGGAATATTCAGCATAATACAATAAAATCATTTATGCTTTTAAAATTGTGCAGGTCATTCTTCTTATTTGCCCTTGGTTACCCTGTTCACATACAAGACTTTTGTTTCTGATGTATCCATATTGACTTCTTTCTAAATTCAATAATATAAAAAGTACACTATAATATATAGTAGCCATCATAAGGGGGGTAATTGCACTGTCTCAATGTGAAGTTGCTTTTAAACACAACTTTTAAATATAAGTTCATAAAACTATTTTTTGTCATTTGATGAAGAGCAATATTTTTTTATGGAGCCAATATGGTACAAATCATTAAAAAATGTAGTGAAGGTAATGTTTTATATCTGTTAAACTCGATTTTGTCCCTTCATTTATTACTCATTTCTGTTCAATGTCTCTTTTCAGAAATGTGTACCTATAGTTCATTGTACTACTTGTTTGTGTTCTCCCAGAGTTCAATAAACAAGCAAGGAAAATGACAGCAGTGGTAAACCACTTTTATGAATGTTCCTGTATCAGTGTTTCTTTTTAAATCACACAACCCCAGAATGTGGAGGGGGTCACCCATGACTGCAATTAATTTTACAGGATGACCGTCTCTAGGTCACAATAGCATGACCATAATAGGCTCATAAAATGAAATTATTTCTACTATGGGCCTTTCTCTCATCTCATCTCATCTTATTCACATTGTCAGTGTGAAGGTTGTGGTGTTAACAAGCTCAACAAATGAGACAGACGTCTTTATCCACAGCATGACCTTTCATCTCCTGGGGAATTCCTAAGCTTTTTAAGGCCAGCTGTGATATAATATAATCCCACTAGAATGGCTCAGGTCACTTACCAAGCACTGGTGCACAAAACAATATAAAAGCTAAAGAGGATTTTTGTATTTAAGGTTTTATAATAATAATAATTCATTATATTTATATAGCGCTTTTCTCAGTACTCAAAGCGCTCTCCACACAGGGAGGAACTGGGAAGCGAACCCACAATGTCAAATCCACTTAGAATTCAATAAATATAACCAAATATTCACCATGCAAGTAAAGATCTACCAATGGATATCAACCCTTATATATTAAAAAAAGGTATTTAAAAAGTTATACACATTTTTTACCTACCTTGATGTAGACATGATTTGTCCAAGCAAACTTTTCTGGAATTGTGTATTCCAAAACTTGCTGTCCATCACATATCCAACAAAGCAAAAAGAGCACAACCTTTTGACAAAGACAAGCAAACCCATTAGGTACAGCAACTGAATGAACAAGAGTAATGTACTATTTTATATATTTGTAAATGTTGTTAGAGTTTGAGTCATTTTGAAATATTTAGCAAAGAATTCTAGTTTTCAGTCACATCAACACATCTTTATATGTTGACTGAAAATGTGAAATCAGGCTCTGAGAATGAGTATGAGTGTGGGCATGAGTGTGCCCTTCAATGGACTTATTCCAAGGTTGGTTAATGCATTACACACAATGCTGTTGGCATAGGTGCTAACGCTATGATGCTGAACAGATTTATATGGGTTTGGTGATGGACGAATTAATGAATGATGCACACTAATTACGCTGACAGAAATGGAGAGCCAGTATTTTTTGAAAGACAAGGACAAGAGAAAGTGGTGGTTTAACCTTTATAGTTGACAGACTCCAGGTAAATGAGGCTTGACTTGTCAAGCTGGACAGGAGTGAAGTGTATTCTGGGCAAGCTGAAAGGTAAAGTGGGACCTAAGAATGTTTTGTATAGCCAGACTATTTGCAGCTTGGTGAAGCTTTTTGATTCCTATGGGAACTGACCTTGAACTTGTGTGATAGCTTCCCTATGTTTTCAGAAACTGTGAAAGTGTTAGGCACTTTGCTAGTGGATAGTAAGTCAGGTGTGAAGTGGAGTGGGGGGGCGAATGGGTGCCTTTGATACAAAGTTTTTTTCAGTAAGAGACCCAGTTCATTTTTTTGTTTAGTTCAGTTGGTACTTTGTTGCTAGAATGGAGTGTTTGATTCATTTGCTGCCTTTCTGACACTTTGAGAGGAGCCACAAACATGTAAATGGAGTCTGCTATTTGCTTAGCTGCTGGACACTTTGCAAGTAGCTTTCTCTACAGCAAGAATGTTTTCTTTTCACTTTTTGATTACGGATATACTGCATAAACTATCATCTAAAGCTAAGTTTCTTAAACATTTTAAAATGAGGACCCAAATGATAAAATGGGTACCATACAGGGACCCAAGAAAAGGATTAATATCACAATGACATTGGAGTCATCAAGAAACAAATAGCAGTGGTCATATAATAATTTAAAAAGTTTCCATTCAAGCACATTTCTCACAATAATATTACTAAAAGATAAAAGTAGGAAACAAATGTGTTGTTAAAGCAGTTCTTCATCTATTCATTTTCAAAACCGTGTTCCCTGGAGCAGAGTCACAGGCCAGCTGGAGCCCATCCCAGCAACCACTGGGCACAAGGCAGGAACAATGTCTGGACAGAGTGCCAATCCATCAGAGAATAAACAAATTCACATACACAGGGGTTAGTTTAGAATTGCCAATGCACCTAATCTGTACGCCTTTAAACTGTGGGAGGAAAATCCCTTAAAATCATCACATTCTTGTGCGTATCTGTTATTTTTATTTCAACATTTGAATCTAGCACTGCTCTCTCTTCACCTCAAAAACATGTCTGCTTCATTTCCTCCTATTTATCCCCTTTCTTTTACATGCCTTTGCTGTAAGTCTTTGTCGGATTGTTTAATAGGTTGTGATATAGGAGGTGGTGTTATACTTAATATATTTTTGTGCCACAGAAATGAAAAAGCTCCATGATGCATTTCACATACTGCCACAATAATAAAAAAGTACACTAAATTGTGGGTGGCATATCATTTAACATTCACACAATTTTACTACATAATTATTACACATGTCTAGGTTGTGACCCATAGGACCATCTGGAGAATGTCATCTGAGGCTGAAGGAAGATTGCATGAACTCACCCAGGCTGTATAATTCTTTGTATTGCTTGTATTTTCTGCTATTGGTTATCAGGCAATTTTTAAGTAAAGGCTCAAGCTCAATATCTGTCCAATTATTGATTACTAGCATTGATGACTGCTGGATTGGCTATTTCTTTATCTTGTAGTGGTCCTTTAAGAGCACAAAGGATGCTTTGTGAAGTCCTCTGTTGGTGGTACACAGAGTCGAAGTAAAGGAGTGAAAATAAAAGACCATTCTAGTCAGTGAGCAGGCAATTGACAGAGGTCCCTAAGGTTGAATAAGTGGGGTACAATAAGGACAGTGAGACATGTAAGAGTTTACAGATAACAACCTCCTATCCCCCATAACAAAAGTAACTAATAGGTTACCTGGCACCTTTCATGTTAGGTGCATGTCACAGGTAACCATGATAAAACAGAGATGTAGTCAAAGCTACACACAGAGATCAAAACCAAACATCAAATTGCACCTTCAAAAGGGCAAAAAATGAAACTTGAAAACTGTGGTCAAAAACATTGCCAAAAACTTGTATGCCTAAGAAAAACAAATGAATTGCACTAGCCATTTAGGAAATTGTTCGCCAACTCAGATAGGAAATGGCTACTAGGGTTGACCTTTTAACATGTCAGTAACTGATGACATCACAACCTCTGAGACCACAGCCCCAGCCATATCTTGACAACGGGCTTACAAAATGAAAGCGTCCATAAGTAAACCAAATGGCATCAGATTTACACAATAATTTTTCAACATTATATTTTTATGCAAAAAACAACTAAATGTTTGGAAACCTCATAGTCCAAACCCTCATAAAGGACAATTAATGAGCAAAACATTTCTAATAGAAGGCTATTAAAAATTAAGAACAAAATAGTGATGCACTGAATGCAGAAAAAGCAATTATTTTGTAAAGCTTCATGTGATGGTGACTTCTGAAACGTTTGCTATAAAATTATAATTGACTGAATGGTTGCTTAACATTGCTACAATGCTTAACATTGCTACAACAGCAAAAATTACATTTTGTATACACTGCAACTAAACATATCCAGCACAAATACTCTTGCATCCATGTTTGACTGTCAGACATACTGTGTGTTTCTTTACCTTGAAGTAGTTGAAATTTAGAAAATTTGTCAAACAAATTTGTGGCATTCAGGTTTTTTTGCTGTTGACTCAGTTGATTCATAGATACAACATAATGTTAAAACATAAACAGCTTCACAAACAAGAGTAGACCATTTCAGTCATTAAATTCATTTGACTAACTAATCCCTAAGTTGCTGTAACACCTCATCCAAACTCACATAAAAAGCCATCAGGTCTTGACTTTAACTGTGTAACATTTTTGCCCTTTTCCTACTTGGATGATTTAGTGTTTCCTAGATTCAGTCTTTATTGCACTCTCCTTATTTCCCACTGGTGTCTTCTGGCATGTGATTCCATGCTTATATTGACACCTTTGAGAATTTTGCATATCTTCATTAGAAGCCCCAAAGTGGACTAGCCCTTTGTCTAGAGTCTGTGCTACATGCTGTTGGAAAACGCTCTGGCCTTCATGACCATGTATAGAAATGAATGGTGTGAGGAAATGAATGAATAATAGAATGAATCGCCAGAATATCCTACATATAACACTTTATTGGAAAAAGCAAGCTCAGATAAATGATGGCGGGTAATGTAATAAAAATGGGATTGTCTATCACCTGTCCAGGCTGTTACCTGCCCTGTGGTCAGAACTGTGAGGACAGACCCTAGTCTTCCACAGCCCTAAATTGAATAAACAGGGCTTGATAGTTTCATATTATATCATGTTATATTATGTCATATTGAGTCTTCTTCTTGTGTTGTGGTATGCTATTCTTCTAGGATGGATTGGTAACCTATCCAGATTTCTGTTTGAGCCTGAAACTGCCATGACAGACGCCAGCTTCAACTGCCGCCCTTAGATTAGATTAAGTGGGTTTGAGAATGTTATTTATTTCTTCTACATGATCATTTTACCTCATCAAAGTGAATAAATGTGCATTAATAAATTAAAAGAAATCAGCTAAAGCTCAGCCCATAGTACTTAAGTGAAAAGATTAATAATTGAACCCAGTCTTTTTGACTAGTTCTTTTGTGTTTTTCACTTTGAGAAATTACTGCTTAAAAGAGAATTTCAGAACAGTTGGTGAATTATGCAATTTATCACTAAACAAAAAGAACTTTTGTGAGCAGGATTTTATATTAGTAGACAATGCCCTAGATGTATGAATAACAAGATACAATGAAAAAGCTGCTTGATTCCTCCAAGGTACTTCATAACAAGTGCATCCCTTTGACTCAGACTAATTGGAGAGTAAGCAATGGACTCCCTGTCAGTTCAGAAGTTGTCTGCTTCTCTAGATTGTGTGTCTTGTGATTCCCTCAGTGCCCTTGCTAGGATCTAGCCTGTTCTTAATTATTCTTAAATATCTTAATTTCTAACTTTACTTTTTCCTGTTCATGGTTGTGAGGAACTGATGAAACTAGACCCCCGCAGCAAGTGGCACAAAAAATGGATTGCACCCAGTCAAACTGGACCAGTTCTTTAGTTCATCTGACCCAAAATCTCCACTACAGAACACCCTAAACACAACTATTGGGATGACTGGTTTACTCCCCACAGAAAGACATAGTTGAAGAAGGGGACAGCTGAAGAAAACAAGGAAACAAGACAAAGTAAAACTCAATTCAACTCCTTGCTTAAACTCACCAGGTGCACTTACACACAGATACATCCTGCCAGTTTGACTGGCACACATGTCCTTGGGATGTGGGAGGACAGCAGAACACTTGAATGAAGACAACACAAGAATGTTCCCACACAGAAGCTGACCAGGTTGGAATTCAAACCAAAGTCTGTAAAACTCTGAAGCTGGGGCATTACTAACAATGCTTTCCTTCTGATATGATAGGTTTAAAACATTTATATAAAAGAAGAATCCACATTTTTAGATAACTGTGAAGCATGAAATATCTAAGTAAGGAGATTCATGTTAATATTAAATATAAAAGTCTAATATTAGTATATCTCGCCACTTGAAACTCCAAAGGGGGGCCAACTCCCCAGCTCTCCAATGTGATTTTAGTATTTTACTGTGCTCGAAACAACCAGATGCCCCCCCCCCCCCACACACACACACACACCTGCTCTATTAAGAAATCAGACATAAACAGAAGAGTTTGGCACACACACATCTCCACTTCACTGATTATTAGGCTGTATGTGTCAGCATAGAGTTGGGATTCAAACAATTTGGGATATAACTGTGGGGCTTTATGGATTGTCATCTCAAATTTACCGATGGCCTGTGTTTTTCTTTCTTTGTAAATTATTAGAAAAAATGGTAGAATATCAGCTGTTAATTTTAAGAACATCTTCTTGGCATCTCTCTACAACCACAATAAATGTCAATCAACCAAATATCTTTATTTGTTAACAAATAAATAACTTAAAATTGGGATTACATTGTGAGCAGACAAAAACAAGCATAAGAAAGAAAAAAAAAACCAATCTCAACTGTCCCTATAGGCCTAACTATGTCAGGATTTCAACCTCTATTTGTCATTTGGAATGGCTAACCTGCCTGCCTACCTGTCCAATACTACCAACCCATTATATGTCTTATCTTTTTGTTTCTATCTCTGTCCTGGCCCCTTTCTCCCAAATGAATCTTCATTACAACTGTCTTCCTAGAGCTTAACCGAGTTTAGATCTTCCTTTACTCCATAATCCATGCAGTGGTCACTCCTGAACCAAGTACTGGAGTCATTTTCCGTGTTACAGGTTAACCTAAATATGCTACATGAACACCAAATTAGAACTCCACCTGGAGGACCATAGTGGTCTTGTACCCCTGAGACATATGTAGCCCCTTGATGTCTAGGCTCTCTCTTACTCTTTTAAATGGTTAACAGGGTAAAATCCTTTATCACAATTAAAAGACCACCATTTCCCTCTTCACAGTGAGTTCTTTCCTTTTATCAACCTTCTTTGGCCTCACTTTTACTCCAAACTGAGTATTAAGGACCTCTGGCTCAGGTCAGATGCTCTGCATTCTAGCTTTTCTGAGGAGTATTTTTGAAATTCCTAACATACTCCATTGACTTTTTCTTTATCTGGTGCCCTGTGAAGATGTGCTTAGAGGGTACCCTTTGCATTGGGAGAGCATACTGTGCCCAGTTCTCACTGCCTATCCACACAAAGTATGCCAGTTGGGTTTGGCTTTCTCTCAAACCTCTTGCTGGGCTGTCCACTGTACTGGCCAAAGTGCTGCCACCTTTGGTCCTGGTATCTCCATGAATCACCACTCAATGTAAAATCTATACAAGCAGAACTCCTTCAGGTTGTTTATTTCTGTTGGATCTTGTGTTGTGCTGCATTGCAATTGTAAAAAACCTAAAATAATACTGGGGTTCTTTTTAACACAAGTTTAAATAAAGCACAAAGGTGATAACTCCATAACATTTTTTAGGAATAGGTACCAAGCATAGCTGGCTTCTGCCATTACACCTGCTTACAAACTCATGTGCCTCTATCTGCATTTATTTTTCCTCAGGAGTGCTAATTAAATATTTTATTGTTATACAACAGTGAATCACAGTGTATCCAATTTGGCGTTTTGACACTGATCAAAAGAAAAGGACTCTTTGATGTCAAAGTCAAAACACATCTTTGTAAAGTGGTCTAAATTAATTACAAATATGAGACACAAAATAATTGATTGCCTAAATATTCACCCACACTAATATCAGGTCAGGTCAGCATCCACCACCCAACGAAACAGCTCAGGATCCTGCTTGGCAACCTCCCAGGTAGACACGTAGTCCAGTCCCACCCTCCAGAAATGACCATCTATCTGCTGCAGCCAGGTGTTATGTGGGTGTCCCCTTGGGCTGGTCCAGCTACTCTGGTCTTCAACAATGAGGACCCTGTGAGCTGGATCACCCTCAGGGAATCACACCACATAGCCATAGTGCTGTAAACTGATACTCCCTCACAATGCAGATAATGTGCCTCATTTGGGACTAAATGAGCAACTGCTTATTCAACATAAAGTCAAATCAGTGGCACCCAAGGATTCTTCGAAGAGACACAGAAATGAAGGAGTCCAGTCTTTGTCTCAGGTCACCGGATAGCATTCATGTCTCGCAATCATATAGCAAAACAAGAAGCACCAGGACTCTAAAGACTTGGACCTTCGTCCTTTTGCATAGATATCGGGAGAACCACACACCCCTTTCCAGTGACCTTATGACCCCCCCATGCTTTCCCAATCCGTCTACTGACTTCACAGGAAAAGTCACCAGAGACACAAATGTCACTGCCGAGGTAAGTAAACCTCTCGAAAAGGTCGACACTCTATCTGCAGACAGACACACTGCTAAAGGCTGTGCCCAAGAGTTCATTAAAGGCCTGGATCTTGGTTTTTATCCAGCACACTCGCAAGCCCTCATACTCAGACTCCTTGCTCAGTCTCTCAAGAGCACCGATCAGAGCCTCCATTGACTCCACAAAAATCAGAGCATCGTCGGCAAAGTCAAGATCATTGAATCTGAGAGAGTAGGAGCAAAAACTAACCCCTGATGAAGCCCAGAATCAACTGGGAAAAACAAAGAGATTCTGTCTCCACTCTGCACAGCACTGACAGTACCAGTATACAGGCCGGCCATGATATCCAGAAACCTCGAAGGGATCCTGTGAAGTCTCAGGATGTCCCACAGAGTAGCTAGATCAACCAAGTCAAATGCTTTACAAAAATCGTCAAAGGCTGCAAAGAAACTGTGCCAATATTTGCGTTTGCACTTGATAAGAACACTCAGAGCTAGGATGCAGTCATTAGTAGACTTCTTAAGCATAAAACCAGACTGCTATGGTCACTGGTAGTGAGTGATCATGGATCCTAATGAGAATGACCCTAGCGAGTACCTTACCCAGTACCGAGAGTAGTGTTATCTCCCTGCAGTTGCCACAATCCAGGAGATCACTATTCCCTTTACAGATAGGGATACAAGTCCCATTTTCCAGTCAGTTGGGAGGATGGCTATTTCCCAAATGGAGGCAAAGATTGCTTGCAATGCCAGGAAGACAGCCTTACCATCAGCCTGGAGAAGTTCACCCTGGATACTACAGATGCCTGCAGCCTTCCCTACCCTCGGTTGGTTGACCACCTGTGCAATCTCAGTGAAATTGTGTGGTTCACAGCTAATTGGAGGATCAGCCTCAAGAACTGTGGACCCAGTGATGTCCAATATCCTAGCTGGAGGATCAGCTTTAAACAGCTGCTCAAATTAGCCAGTGGCTCACAATTACAGTGTCATCCGTAAGAACCATTCCATCACCTGCCCTGACTGTGACTCTCCAAGGATCAGATGAGATGTGCGTAATGGTTTGGTTGCCTTGTAAGCATGACATGTGTCACTAGACCATAGATGATGTGTCACTTGTTCCCAGATTCCAGTAAAAAACGCCTCCTTATCTGACCTCGGAGCCCTCACAGCCATCCTTCTAAGTTGCCAGTACAAACCGGAGTTGCCATCAAGCCATGCACTGTGACTCCTCTTGATGATATCCAGGGTGCCCTATGAGATGAAACACCTCCTTCTGGGAACATCGGCAATACCAACACAACCCTCAGGGTTTTGTCACGGAAGGTCTCCCACATCACACTAGAAATATCAGTCACACCTAAGCAGTCTCATCAGAAACAGCCTGACCTTGGAGTCTGGCCTGGTCCAGTCTCATTCTCCTAGTAGGTGGTAGCCTACTGGACCTAATCTGGATCTTCAGAGTAGCAACAAGAAGTCTGTGATCAGAATTCATAAACTGGGCACTTCTGTATTATTATTATTATTATTATTATTATTATTATCCATCCATCCATTTTCCAACCCGCTGAATCCGAACACAGGGTCACGGGGGTCTGCTGGAGCCAATCCCAGCCAACACAGGGCACAAGGCAGGAACCAATCCCAGGCAGGGTGCCAACCCACCGCAGGACACACACAAACACACCCACACACCAAGCACACACTAGGGCCAATTTAGAATCGCCAATCCACCTAACCTGCATGTCTTTGGACTGTGGGAGGAAACCGGATTGCCCGGAGGAAACCCACGCAGACACGGGGAGAACATGCAAACTCCACGCAGGGAGGACCCGGGAAGCGAACCCAGGTCCCCAGATCTCCCAACTGCGAGGCAGCAGCACTACCCACTGCGCCACCGTGCCGCCTATTATTATTATTATTATTATTATTATTATTATTATTATTATTCTTTGCATTTATATAGCGCTTTTCTCACTACTCAAAGTGCTCAGCAATTGCAGGTTAAGGGCCTTGCTCAAGGGCCCAACAGAGCAGATTCCCTATTGGCATTTACAGGATTTGAACCGGCAACCTTTCGATTGCCAGTGCAGATCCCTAGCCTCAGAGCCACCACTCTGTAGACCCTGCAACGTCTGCCCACGAGGATGTGATCGATCTCCTTCGCCACAGGTACTGGAGTACCAAATGCAACAATGTGGCTCAGCGCGCCAGAACCAAGACCAGTGATCTGCAGCCCCTGACTTTTTGCAAAGTCAAAGAACATGGAGTCACTTTCACCACAATTGCCAGACCCATGGGGACCGACACAATTCTCATAGCCAGCCCTTGCAGTCACCTAGTCACCTTGCAGGCACCCATCAAACACTGAGTGAAGCTGCAAATAGAATGTCTTCCTCACCAAGAGATCACTCACAGCGATCAGAGCATACACTAATACAATAGGCAAAGTACCCAGAGAGTGCCTTAATCCGAGTCTCATACTACTGTTGTTGTGTAAGTGACATCAGACACCATTGGAAGGAGCCAATCCACCCAGCAATAGCTACTTCCTGGGTATGACAATCTTCAAAGTGACCAGACCAATAAATGGTATACCAACCTACAGAGATCTGGCCTGTCTCCACACTAATATGACACACCTAAATTATCACTCATGCAGCCATTTGGTTTTAGAAGTCACATAATTAGTTCAATGGAGATCATATGTCAGTAGTCAAGGAGTTTCAATTGATTGAAGTACTGTACAAACGTAACTTATCTGGAAGGTCCAGCTTGTGTTGAATTGGTATTGTGACCTAACCTACACAATGAGGTCTAAAAGCACACTGCAAGCAACTCAGTGGAAAGAAAATATCTAAAACACTTAATATTGCTTAGAATCCAGTTAAATCAATCATTAAGAAATGGAAAGAGTATGGCACAGCCTTAAATCTGCCTAGAGGCCATCCACAAAAACTGAGTGATCATGCAAGAAGAAATCTAGTGAAGGAAGGCACTAAGAGAACTTGACAACTCAAAAGGAGTTACAAGCTACAGTGATTAAAGAGAGGAGGTACAAGCAATAACTGCTGCCCAGGAGTCTTCACCACTCACATCTATATAGGAGAGAGGCCAAAAAAGTGTACTACTTCTTAACAGTTTTCCTGAAAGCACAATGGAAACTGTGAAGCCAGCTGGAAGAAGGATCTGTGGTCTGATGAGACCTAAATTGAGCTTTTTGACTCTAAGACTAAATGCCATGTCTGAATACTGGAAACTGTCAAAAATTCTCAATCCCCACCATGAAGCAAGGTAATGGTAGCATAATGCTGTGGGGATGCTTCTCTGCAGCAGGCCTAGGAAGGCTTGTGAGGGTAAAACGAATTCAGCAAAATACAGGGAAATTCTGGAGGAAAGCCTAATGCTTTGGAAAGAGATTTGTTTACCAGCAAGACCACAACCCCAGGCATAAAGCCAAAGCTACACAGGAATGACTTGACTAAGTGACCTGAATAATTGACAAAGACAGAATATATTGGCATCCCTATGTTGCAATACCTTAACTTCTGTGTGGGGAACACACCATGCTTAAAAATTACAGGTAATGTGAACAGATGAGTTTCTCCTTCCATCCATCCATTTTCAAGCCCACTTAACTCAGTTCAGCATCATGGGGATTGATGAGGTGATATGGTAAAGGTTAAATCATTTTAGCCATTTTAATTAAGATCTTTACCCTTGACTGTATTTTTGTTTCAGGAGGGTGCTTTAAATAAGAATAAATTAAAATCAGTAAATTAAGTGTTAGATTGTGAATCTGAGTTGGGGTCATAAATGCATTTCTAATTGTGGTCAATGCTTGACCATTTTTTCAAAGAAAAATATTTTCTTTGGTTAATATAATGAACCATGTTAACTCAATGGTGTTTCAGTGGGAGCTGAATTTTACATAAGGAATAATAGACATACTTACTTGTATGACACACCTAACCATTGGCTTTTTTATCTGCATTGTTCCACAGGATCTGCAACAGAAAGATCGTTCAGTAGGTATAATGTAAACACAATTATAAGATGGCTTTTAGAACAAAAATCATTAGAACCACATCCTTTAAAATCTTTAACGCGCATATTACTATGGTTTTCATCCCTGATCACAAAGTGGTGAAGAATGGGAGACTTCGAGTAGACTAAATTGTGTGTGGGTGTGAGTGAGTATGTACAGCACTGGACTGGCATGTCATCTGGTGTCGGTTTCTGCCTTGCACCCAATACTATTAACCCTGAAATGGATTAACTGGGTTGGATAATATATAGGGCGTGATTACACACTAAGCTCACAATAGTCTCTTTCGGCTAAACTAGATTTGCACCAGTACTGCTGACAGACAAGAACTAAGGTTCTTTGTTAAGAAATTCCAACCCTCTCTACCGACAGACATGGCAATCACTTTGATGTTGCTGCGTCATAGTGGAACGTCCCATTGATGTGGCTGCATGGTTTAGAATAACTGGACTTTCCTATAGTGTTCAAAAGAGCCCAAAGGGGCAGTCAGGTTTAATTAACCCAAATTAGTGAATTAACACCACACCTTTTGGATTATTCATCTTTTTTTTTTAATGCAGAAATTGCAAGTGTCTGCTTTCTTTGTTCACTAATAAAATGTTTCTAAACATGATTCCAGTCTATAACACTTGTGAACTGATTGTATGGGTGGACAGTGGAAGGAATATTGCCAACCTGTGTTCCACGTCTGTTATGGTGAATAAAACAAGCTCAGGAATAAAAACATGCAGAAGAGAATTTAACGGTGTTAAGGATTACATAAATTCAACTGACTTCTTATATTATTTTGCTGCTGTTTTGCTTTGCTATGTATTTGTAACATCTATCATGGTGATTTGAAGTAAATGGTATAATTGATAATTGAATGATATAATATCGTTTAAGGAATGAATTGGTCTTAAAGAAAAAACAGCTTTTTTGAAAATAAGCTATTGCAACTCCCCCATAATGTGAACACTGATAAGAATGTCTGTTAGGTGCTCTGGCCGTCTGTGATGAGGAAGGTGACCAGAGTGGGTGTGACACTCTGTGGATATCTCAGAAGCACTGTTTTAGTTCATATGAGCTCCAAATATCAAAGACAGGGACACATTACAATATGAGTCTCTCTCAAAGTTTGTTTGACAAGGCATTTATGACTTAATTACCAGAGTATCATTTCTTTCTTGTTTATCTAAAGTTAGAGAGGATGTCTACATGCAGGAATAAAGCACCTGAGCTTTTTTAATAATGAATGCTGCATCCTCACACTGACCCTGGAGGTGTGTCAGTGGCTACAAAGCTACAATAAGCGGAGGCTTGAATGCTGGTCTTTCTCTGCCATTTTAAATCCTACGAAGAGGCCATGTACTATATTTCTGTGTCTCTCAGTTGTTCTATTCATGAAGGCCATTCCATCCAAATGCCATACCAGACCACATTAGACCAGAAACCAAAGAACATATAGAGAGTCACCTGGTATTCCGCACATTGGTTCAAGAAGATCTGCTTATTATCACTATTATTTTACCAACACTCTTTGTAGTCTTCTATTTCGGGTGTATCATCTACAATGCACAAACATGTGTGTAACTTTCCTGCTAGTTCTGGTGCTCTATCTAATTACCTGGTGCTACAGAAGTTAACGTAAGAGGGACGTCAACCTTGACAGTGTGATAAGAGTATAGCATTAGGGGCATTCTATTAAGGGCTACAAAATAAAGAATCTAAAACAGAGTTACCTTAGGACCATACCATGACAAAGCAGATTCTATGTTCACTCTCAGCTTTGAAAACCAATGACATCATTTCCACCCAACTTTAAAATCTTCCCCTTCCCATACCATCTTTAAAAAGCGGAGGAAGCAGGAAGTTGGGGTCACTTGCTTGACCAGCACAACAAAAGTGCACCAATGCTCTCACCGAGTACAAATCCCATTTTTGACATTTTTTTTCCTGTTTTTTAATCATCTTGTCTTGTGGCAACCAAACAGGGATTTTCTTTTAAGACACCATATGTTCGTGCAGGTGTTATTTCCTTTCTTATATGGTCCTATAAGAGTGATAAATTAAGGACTTGTATTACTCTTGCTGAACATATCTCTATCTATAAATCCCTGTGTGACCCCGAACTGGATGAAAATGAATAAATATAACTAAAAGCTCTAATGTCCAAGTGTGCTCTGACCCATAGTGTTTTCTAGCTGAAGTCTGCATGGTCTTGCCCTGAGTTCACATAATCTCCTGTTCTCCTAACGGTCAATTGCTGTTTAACTAGGGAGATAAATGTGTGGTATGGTGGCACAGTGGGTAATCCTACTGCCTTACAACTTTTGGAATCCATGCCCAGTGACTTATCTTTCTGGAGTTTGCCATGTTCTCCTTAAATCTGGCTGGGGTATCCTAGTTTGCTCCTATATTCCAGATGTTGTTAATTGAACTCCCCTAAATCAACCTGCCATGTATGTATCGATAACCGTGCCCCACAAACTAGTATCCTATCAAGCATTAATTTGTGTCTTGAACCCAGTTTTGCCAATAGGCTTCAGCTGTCTACAACAGAATGACCAAGTTAAAATACAGTATATACAGTATGGACACCGGGGGGGTGTACAGCTCCCCACACCCCAGACGCAACAGACACAGAGGTCAAGTTCAGCATACAAGAAATGTTTATTCATGTGGGGAACATTTTTGTCTCGTTCTCCAGGGTATCACAGTTCCCAAGCACAATACAATACAGCTCCCTTTATTTCCTTCCTTCCTTCCTTGCTTACTTCTCTCTTTCTCATTCTGCCTCCACTCCTCTCCCTGCAAGCTTCATCCACTTCCTCCCAACTCTGACTCTTGGAATGGAGTGAGGCAGCTCCTTTTATTCTGCTCCTGGGTGTGATCCAGGTGGCTCATCAGTGTTACCTGGAATCACTCCCAGGTGTGGTGGAAGTCCAGTACAGGGTTCTGTAGGTCCCCCTGGAGGCCCCCATGGAACCCAACAGGACTGTACCAAACTCCAAGTCCCAGCATGCCCTGCAGAAATCCGTGGTGCCACAGCTGCCCAAAAGGGCTGCCCTCTAGCGTCCCAGGGGAGGTACTGCTTCATCAATGCTCCCACCCTTGGTTTTTCCATTCCGTTGGCCACCCAGCCAGGTAATGGCCATGGCCGCCATGGATAGAGTATCATGGAAAATAAAGAATTCAAATTTTTCACTGGCATGTGTCTCCAAAAGTAAATTTAACAATGGCGGTGGAGTTTGCATGTTCTCTCCGTGATTGCGTGGGTTTCCTCTGGGTGCTCTGGTTTCCTCCCACAGTCCAAAGACATGCAGGTTAGGTGCATTGGCGTTCCTAAATTGTCCCTGGTGTGTGTTCGGGTTGTATAATGGATGGATGGATATTTCTTTCATGCAGGTGTTGCCATTCATGGTCTTCCTCCACATTGGAGACTACATGGCAGCCACTTATTAAAATGTAAGAAATGCTGTAACAGTAGAATGGGGCAGGTGTGCCTGGCTCGCTGACTCAGGCTATCAGACACTATGACCTGTTTTGTTCAGAGCTAATGTGCTCGCCGTGCTCACGGGATTTCACGTGAATTAGTTAAATCCCTGTCTTTGAAATGTTCTTTTTGCTTCACTGGCCACCACCTAAGGAGGTCTGCCCTTTCACCGCCAGTGAAAGTTAATTCATCTGTATCAGGAAAAAGCTGGATTTAACTAGATACGCCTGAACGAAATTTACTGAACAATGCAATGCAATTAAGTAATGTTCTCTTTTTAGCAAAAGGGTACTGTGTTATTGAATGCTCATCACTTCTAGTAAAACTTTTGGTGAAAACTAAATATTACACAGGTAAAAAATAAATAAATGCAAGTCTTTAACATTTTAAATGATTATTACTTTTTGTGTCACATGATGCATTCCCACCCTTTGAATGATCAATGCTTTAGAAAAGGACATCTTAATAAAAAAGATGAAGCTGTTGCATAAGGGAAGACCTAAATGTATGAAGGAACAAATCACTACCTGGGGTCATACTTTTATTTTTTTATAGAGTGTTGCTGCTTTTTATTCACAATCAATGGATATAACAACAGGGATGAAGAATCTTGACATGCATGTTACCTGTCACTTCCCGAGCAAGGACCTCATGAATTCCAACATTTACCTTAACTTACAGTTTATCAGCCTAACTCAGTTCTTTGACAAAAGTTGCTATATATTTATTTCCTGTGACACTGCACATATAATATGATGACACATTTTTATTATCTTTTATAACAGCTTGCAGTATCAGTATGCACTAACAGTAGCCAGAGAGTGGATTTCTAGTCTTACAGAAAACCCCAAACAGTAAGACAGAAGTATCAAGATGGGGAAAGCAGGAATCCATGATGACTGGCTTAGGAGACATCAACCTACAACTCACTATATTCATGTGGGCAGCTTTATGTTAGGGCAGGGCTGGAGTGGACCCCATATGTTTTTGGTTCCCCTTCCCTTCCCATCACATGATTGCTCCATAATGACTCACGCTACCAGGTCACTGAGCCAGATACGTATTGTCGGGGCAAACAGCATAAAAAAAGAAGAGGCCAAGGGCAGAAGAGTGGCCTCAAAATTACCTTTTTTATGTGAGTGTCGTTAGTGGCTATGGAAAGTGCCTAGCCAAACTAAACACCAGGGGGGATTGAGATGTTTGAATACTTACACCTTTTCAGGATCCTCATTTCCTCTACTCTAGTGTACCCAGAGTGGGGAAAATGAGAACCTACTATGTAAAGAAAAAAAGCAGGGAGTCCAGAAACAGTATAAATAATGAAGCCATTAAGTGGGTTATTATTAAATCAACGCCAGCTTTAAACATGCCAATGTTTGCTGGAATCAAAAACACTTGGAAACAGCAAAGTACTAATTTGCCAATGAAAGGATTAGCAAGTTAGACTTGATGACGGAGAGAGTAGAGAAATGTGGTGTGGCTGCTTGGAAGGTCACCAGCTTTCATGGTGCTCACTGAAATAGGACTCACAGGGGGGCTCTGTGTATGGTGTCTATTTTTTAAACAGTTTTATGAAGTCTCCTTTTATGAGAAATAAAACTCTTGCTTTCATTTTCTTGTTTTGTTTCATTTATTAGGCTAAACCTAAGTGGAACAAACATAGCACAAAAATGTTTGTTTTCATTTATGTGCCAAATGCCAGCTCCAGATTAACTTGGCTTTAGCTCATCTACCCATTCTTCCATTTTTGGACCTGAATTATCCCCTACACTGACAATGAAATCCTTCTGCCTATCCCAGCTACATCAGGGCCAAAGCAGGAATCAAGTATAGGGCATGCTCGGGACACACACTTATTTACACTGGGCCAATTTAGAGTCAACTAAATAGTCCTATGCCATAATAACTGGCTTCTCTCAGAACATTTATTTAGCTGCAGGGAGAACATGCAAACTTTAGACAGACAGCTTGAAATCAAGGTGTCTCAAGCAAAGTTCCAGCCACAATGCAAGCTGCTTTTTTTCATTCTATTTTGCTTGTAGTACTGCACATATACTGCAAAGGAAAATGCAATTTATATATGATATATGTGTCAGCACAGAGACATCATCCTGGAGCACTTCTGGATGTGACCTATCTATCCATTCATTCAGTGCTCAGGTCAGATTCAAGGAAATTTGGAGTCTGTGCCAGCAGAAGCAAGTGCAGGATTGAAACAAATGTCCTAGATGAGGTCACATTTTTATAAAACATCCATCTGAAGTTGCTCGAACCTGTGAAATGCCAAAGAGAGCCAGAGCCTGGTGCATGTATACCATATGCAACTATAGAGTAACTTCTTCAGATGCAAAAACATTATGACTCTTGGGTAACTGCCTGTAAAAATGTAGTCAAAAATAGTGTGCACCTTGAATCCAGAATATTTCACACTAAGGTCAGTTGCCTCAAGAACTACTGGAAGCTGTCGACCATATGCTTCCATTTAGTTTTTTATCTGATGCTTTTATCAATAGGTACAAGTGCAACTGTGCCAATATTTCTAAAATTCCAGCTGGCCCAATGATTTGGCACACATGACTGTTTGCACCTCTCCATAGAGATTCAACACAATTTTGACTCTACTCCCTTCCTCACGTTTAAGGTAATTTTACTTGGGAAATCTCCACTATTTGGGAATGTTGATGTATTGTAGATGTTGTATTACAATCTTTAAATTTATTTTATTGTCATGCCCTATGATAGACAGCAAGGTGGTAAGGTATGGTGCCTAAAACATTCAACATCCTAGGCCTGAATGTTAATCTCTGTGTTTGCCCCATGAGATCCCCAAGCATGTGGGTTTCAGGTTAAGTGCTGATTCCATATTGGCCCTTTGCAAGCCTGGATATTTATAAAAATGGGACCTGTGATGGCCTCCTGATCCGATTTCTTTCTTGTCTTATGCCTTATACTGTCAAGGTAGATTCCAGCCACCTGCAACCATGAAGCAGACTGAGAATGTTATGAGATAATGTTACAATTGCCACGTAACTATTTGACAATGCATTTGGACCTAACACATAAATCCACATTTCCAAAATGTCATTAACTGCTGTGATGGATTGCCCGGAGTCCAGGCTAGGATGAACCCTGCTCCCTTCCCTGCCCTGGCAGCCAAAATAAAGGCTGGTCAGGAAGAGAGCTGCAATCTTACCCTCTGTGCCACGGAAGGACATATGGAAGGAAAATGCAACAGCAGGTGTGCCAGAGCTGGGGATGGACATGTTGGCTGGGATAGTGATGCAAGCAGGTTGGTTTAGCAGTCCCTTTTCCAGTCAGGAGGCCAGAAATATGGGATAGTGGGAAACTGAGCACTGAAAGTACTCCCGCATTGGTAATTAAAAGAGAGAATCTTCCACTTGGCCCAAGGATTCAGAGTTGGGAAAGGAGAAGAGCAACAGTCGTCTGGGAGGAGGGGAGGAGTAAAGAGTAGAAGGAGAACAAAGCAAAGGATTTGTTTGTGCCGAGAAATTAGAAAAGAAGCCTCTTGAAATGTAGTTTGTTAAATAAAAACACTGACTGTGAACCTGGGACTTGTCTGGGAAATTGTGACTGAGGTTTGGGATTCTGTGGTGCCCTCATGAGGCTGCAATACTCATTCCATTTCAAGTTGTCCATCACCACATTATCCATCCAGCCATATATATCTGAACTCATATTTCTGTTACAATTTGGATGGTGGTCAGAGCCTATCCCTTCAGCCAAAGCCAGCATTTGATGGCACACCAATCCATCATAGGGAACACTCATGCACACATACACATCTCTTTACTTAATACACTCTTTAACAGACAGGAACACTGAGAATAGAGGGACAGTGCCCAAGACCCTGGACCTATGTGTTAGTAATGCTAGCCACTATGCCACCATGCTGCCCTTACCATACTAAGAATGTGTCAGTGAAGTTTATGACCAAAGCAAGTACTGCTATTTTATGCATCACCTATAATCTTAAACGTCATTCAGAAGTGCTTTTTCTATTTAACATAACACAGCATAACATTGTTACACCCATGTAAGCAAATTCAAGGACACAGGGGCCCAGAAGCTATACGGCATCAGGCATAAGAAAGGAACCAACCCTGGACAGGACACCAGAAGTTATTCAGTCTTTGAGGATTTTCTTTTTCAAAAATATAGCTAACTTGATATACTGTACTTAGAAGTTTAGAGTAACTACCTACCCACCAAACAGAAGACAACCCCTTAATAAGTAAAAATAGTTATACAGTATGTTAAATTAATAAAGAAATCATTCTATATTAAAAAAATATTATAAAAACTTTAAAAAAGTATTAATGCACTAAGTTGTTAATAAAAGAAACTCTAATCTTTGCTCACAATTTCACCTACGTAATAGGAGAATGAGATTGACCATTAATCAGAAGGTGCACTTGTGTCAAGACTGAACTTGTTATGACCTTGAAATAAATAAAATAGGCAGCCGAGAGTGAAAAATCATTTTGTAATCATTTGTAATCAAAATAACAAGAGAGATAACAAATATTTGATGTTTTAAAAATTGAAAACCCATAGCTCAGTTATATTTACTTTCTATACAATAAAAACAACAAGCAGCACGAATGACAATATGCGTAAGATCATTTTTAAAAAGCAGTACATTGACTAAAATGAAAAGATTACTGAGTTGCCATGCATAGTGTCAGATTTGATAAATGATTCTATATAAAAAATCAAATGTGTTGCAATCTCCATTCAAACTGAAAAATTCCCACTTGTTCAAAGCAACTGAAAAGAAAATATCAGCTACATTTTGGAGAAGAAACTGCAGTTTCTTTTATGCCAATAGGCAATCTTTGTATTTTCTCAGATTCAAAGACCTTTTATGATTTTAACAAGAACATTTCTATTGCATCCATGAAATGACTTTTCTTCTCAGCATTGCCTATAATTTAGAATTAGTACTTAAAATCCAGTCTTAAATGTTAAACCAAGTATATAAGTACATATTTAAACAGAGATATCATTTCTACTTTGTACGTACCTGCGCTTTGGAAGGTTAAGGTTGCTTGGAAATTTTCAGAAAGCTTAAAAAAATCTGTGCACAACAGCTAAATACTTTCCTGACTTCCAAGGTTAATTATTGACAGCGCCATTAAAATTGTTATACTCCTTTAACCGCCACCTTATCGTGGTGGAGGGGTTTGCGTGTCCCAATGATCCTAGGAGCTCTGTTGTCCGGGGCTTTATGCCCCTGGTAGGGTCACCCAAGGCAAACTGGTCCTAGGTGAGGGATGAGACAAAGAGCGGTTAAACAAACCTCCTATGATGGAAAACAATTTTGGACGGCGTTTTCCCTTGCCCGGACGCGGGTCACCGGGGCCCCACTCTGGAGCCAGGCCTGGAGGTGGGGCTCAATGGCGAGCGCCTGGTGGCCGGGCCTGCACCCATGGGGCTCGGCCGAGCACAGCCCGAAGAGGCAACGTGGATCCCCCTTCCCATGGGCTCACCACCTATGGGAGGGGCCAAGGAGGTCGGGTGCAGTGTGAGTTGGGTGGTGGCCGAAGGCGGGGACCTTGGCGGTCTGATCCTCAGCTACAGAAGCTGGCTCTTGGGACGTGGAATGTCACCTCCCTGAAGGGGAAGGAGCCTGAGCTAGTGCGAAGTTGAGAGGTTCCGGCTAGATATAGTCGGACTCACCTCGACGCACAGCTTGGACTCTGGAACCAATCTCCTTGAGAGGGGCTGGACTCTGTACCACTCTGGAGTTGCCCCCGGTGAGAGGCGCTGAGCGGGTGTGGGTATACTAATTGCCCCCCGACTTGGAGCCTGTACATTGGGGTTTACCCCGGTGGACGAGAGGGTAGCCTCCCTTCGCCTTCGGGTGGGGGGACGGGTCCTAACTGTTGTTTGTGCGTATGCACCGAACAGCAGTTCGGAGTACCCACCCTTTTTGGAGTCCCTGGAGGGGGTGCTAGAGGGCATACCTTCTGGGGACTCCCTCGTTCTGCTGGGAGACTTCAATGCTCACGTGGGCAATGACAGTGAGACCTGGAAGGGCGTGATTGGGAGGAATGGCCCCCCCGATCTGAACCCGAGCGGTGTTTTGTTATTGGACTTCTGTGCTCGTCACGGATTGTCCATAACAAACACCATGTTCAAGCATAGGGGTGTTCATATGTGCACTTGGCACCAGGACACCCTAGGCCTCAGTTCGATGATCGACTTTGTGGTCGTGTCGTCGGACTTGCGGCCACATGTCTTGGACACTCGGGTGAAGAGAGGGGCGGAGCTGTCAACTGATCACCACCTGGTGGTGAGTTGGCTTCGATGGTGGGGGGAGGATGCCGGTCAGGCGTGGTAGGCCCAAACGTGTTGTGAGGGTCTGCTGGGAACGTCTGGCAGAGCCCCCTGTCAGAAGTAGCTTCAACTCCCACCTCCGGCAGAACTTCTACCACATCCCGAGGGAGGTGGGGGACATTGAGTCCGAATGGGCCATGTTCCGTGC
This sequence comes from Erpetoichthys calabaricus, assembly GCF_900747795.2. Lineage (NCBI taxonomy): Eukaryota > Metazoa > Chordata > Cladistia > Polypteriformes > Polypteridae > Erpetoichthys > Erpetoichthys calabaricus. Next base: position 72,237,698 of record NC_041402.2, read on the forward strand.
CTCTATTGTTGAAGCAGCTGACCGGAGCTGTGGCCGTAAGGTGGTCGGTGCCTGTCGTGGCGGCAATCCTCGAACCCGTTAGTGGACACCGGCGGTGAAGGATGCCGTCAAGCTGAAGAAGGAATCCTACCGGTCGCTTTTGTCCTGTGGGACCCTGGAGGCAGCTGATAGGTACCGGCAGGCCAAGCGGAATGCGGCTTTGGTGGTTGCTGAGGCAAAAACTCGGGCGTGGGAGGAGTTTGGGGAGGCCATGGAGAACGACTTTCGGACGGCTTCGAGGAGATTCTGGTCCACCATCCGGCGTCTCAGGAAGGGGAAGCAGTGCAGTGTCAACACTGTATATGGTGGGGATGGTGCGCTGCTGACTTCGACTCGGGACGTTGTGGGTTGGTGGGGGGAGTACTTCGAAGACCTTCTCAATCCCATTAACATGCCTTCCAATGAGGAAGCAGAGCCTGGGGACTCAGAGGTGGGCTCCCCCATCTCTGGGACTGAGGTCACCGAGGTGGTCAAAAAACTCCTTGGTGGCAGGGCCCCGGGGGTGGATGAGATACGCCCGGAGTTCCTCAAGGCTCTGGATGTTGTAGGACTGTCTTGGTTGACACGCCTCTGCAACATCGCATGGACATCAGGGACAGTGCCTCTGGATTGGCAGACCGGGGTGGTGGTCCCCCTCTTTAAGAAGGGGGATCGGAGGGTGTGTTCCAACTACAGAGGGATCACACTCCTCAGCCTCCCTGGAAAAGTCTATTCAGGGGTCCTGGAGAGGAGGGTCCGTCAGATAGTCGAGCCTCGGATTCAGGAGGAACAATGTGGTTTTCATCCTGGTCGCGGAACAGTGGACCAGCTCTATACCCTTAGCAGGGTCCTGGAGGGTGCATGGGAGTTTGCCCAACCAGTCTACATGTGTTTTGTGGACTTGGAAAAGGCATTCGAACGTGTCCCTCGGGGAATCCTGTGGGGGGTACTCCGAGAGTATGGGGTACCGGCCCCCTTGATAAGGGCTGTTCAGTCCCTGTACGATCGTTGCCAGAGCCTGGTCCGCATTGCCGGCAGTAAGTCGAACCCGTTTCCAGTGAGAGTTGGACTCCGCCAGGGCTGCCCTTTGTCACTGATTCTGTTCATAACTTTTATGGACAGAATTTCTAGGCACAGCCAGGGCGTTGAGGGGGTCCGGTTTGGTGGGCTCAGAATTGGGTCACTGCTTTTTGCAGATGATGTTGTCCTGTTTGCTTCATCAGGCCGTGATCTTCAGCTCTCTCTGGATCGGTTTGCAGCCGAGTGTGAAGCGGCTGGGATGAGAATCAGCACCTCCAAATCCGAGACCATGGTCCTCAGCCGGAAAAGGGTGGAGTGCCCTCTCAGGGTTGGTAGCGAGATCCTGCCCCAAGTGGAGGAGTTCAAGTATCTCAGGGTCTTGTTCACGAGTGAGGGAAGAATGGAGCGTGAGATCGACAGGCAGATCAGTGCGGCATCCGCAGTAATGCGGGCGTTGCATCGGTCTGTCGTGGTGAAAAAGGAGCTGAGCCGCAAGGTAAAGCTCTCAATTTACCAGTCGATCTATGTTCCTACCCTCACCTATGGTCATGAGCTATGGGTAGTGACCGAAAGAACGAGATCGCGAATACAAGCGGCTGAAATGAGTTTCCTCCGCAGGGTGTCTGGGCTTTCCCTTAAAGATAGGGTGAGAAGCTCAGTCATCCGGGAGGGGCTCAGAGTAGAGCCGCTGCTCCTCCGCATCGAGAGGAGTCAGATGAGGTGGCTCGGGCATCTGATCAGGATGCCTCCTGGACGCCTCCCTGGTGAGGTGTTCCGGGCACGTCTAACCGGGAGGAGGCCCCGGGGAAGACCCAGGACACGCTGGAGGGACTATGTCTCCCGGCTGGCCTGGGAACGCCTCGGGATTCTCCCGGAAGAGCTAGAAGAAGTGGCCGGGGAGAGGGAAGTCTGGGCATCTCCGCTCAAGCTGCTGCCCCCGCGACCCGACCTCGGATAAGCGGGAGACAATGGATGGATGGATGGAGGTTTAGCTCCCCAAGGACCTTCTCCTTAATAGAACTGAAAGACAGCACAGTTTAAGGGAGCCAGAAAAACTTCTTAAAAGAATGGATACAGTGGAGAAGAAATAACACCACCTTATGTTTGTTAATGCTAATATTATTATTAGGACATTACAAGCATATTTAAGCTGAAGTCAACCAGCTTGGGAAAATATGAATGGTTTATTAACGTGAACTACTGTTGTTTCACTTTCTTAACCTGCTTATCCAAGGCTCTTTTAAAAAAACTATTAATTGTTAATCTAGAAGTGGTGGTCCAGTTTACATGAAACCTAATGTGGGAGGTCAGCATGGTCAGATATAGAGGTGATTTAGTCTGTCACTAGAGGAGGCAGCTCCTGACCATGACTAACACCTACAGTATGCGAAGTCACCAGGCCCAGACATTCTGATATGCCAGCGACAGTCTGCCTCACACCCTGAAGACACATTTGCACCAAGCTTGTTAGGTCAAATTGCAGAACTTCAATCAGCATTTGCACTGTATTAATCCATACAGGCAAATGTGCTGACATAATGTATGCATTTATGGAATATGGCAGCTGGGTGTGCTCAAGAATTGTCCTGTGAGCCTGAGACAAATATCTGTTAAAGATGTTTGCGTGTCATTTGTGAATTGCTTCAATATGCAAATCTAGTGGTAACTTACTGCTGAAGGTGACCTGATGGGAGACCACAGTAAATCCGGACATGCTCAATAACTGTAACTATTGTTAACAACAATGAAGCCCCACCTCTATGAGAAGTTGGTTCTCTTTTATTATGTACATAGTGTCATGGCCAGTTGCATGATACATGAGCTGCTCCAGTGATGTTGTTCCTTCAGGCTTTCCATATCTTTCCTCATAAAACTGGAAGACCTCCTGCCACCCTTATATTTATGAGCTTTTCAATGAGCTATTTTGTGGCAGGACAAGAATCCATTGGCCTCCACAATCTGACCCTGTCTAGTAATGATGACATAAAAGGGGATAAACGTTCTTGATAATGACATTAGTAAGCTGCTCACTGAAGTTAGAAATGATGAGCTTTACATTTACAGGTTGTCTGTTTCTGTGGTGGCCTGCTAACAAAACACAGCATTAAAATGACAGCAAACACACTGGACAACAAGCAACACCACGCTGATGTATGGAGGATAAAGTGACAAATCAAGTTCTATACAGGGTCATGTTTACAGCATCATAGGCACCCAGGCAAAGTAGTGTGCTGGAGCTTTAGAAATTTTTATTCATTCAATCATCCATTTAGTTTCCACCGCTAACTGTATCTGGGATCAGGATACAGGAGTAACAATGTTTTAGCAGTGAGGCCCACATGTCCCATTCCCAAGCCAGATTTGCCAACTAATGTTATGGGATCCCAAGGCGCTCCCAGGCCATTTGGGAGATATAATCCTCCCAGCAAGACCTGGGTCTTCATCGGGGTCTCCTCTTACCTATTTGTGCATGTAAAGTTTCCAAAGGGATGTTTCTGGGAAGCATCCATATTAGATTCCCTAATCACCTCAACAGTCTCCTCTCAACGCGAGGGTCAGCAGCTCTACTCCTAACCACTGCTGGAAGTCAATTCTTCTCACCTTATCTCTAAAGGAGGCCAGTCACCCTGCAGAGAATATTCATTTTGGCCGTCGTTTCAGTCATTATACAAAGCTCATGAGTGAGGGAAGGGACATAGATCAACTGGTAAACTGAGAGCTTTGACTTTCTGGTTCAGCTCCATTCTTCACTACAATGGGTCATATAGCAACCGCATAACTGTACTCACCACACCAATTCGTCTGTTGATCTCACCATCCTGTTTCCTCTCACTCATCAACCAGACCCCAAGGTACTTAAACTCCTCAACTTGAGGCAGTAACTTACCTCTAACTCAAAGAGGACAGTCCACCTTTTTCCTACTGAGGACCATGACTTCAGATTTGGAGGTACTTATCCTCATCCCTGCTGCTTCATAGTCGGATGCAACCCATCCAAATGCATGCTGAAGTTCACAACCCAATGTAGCCAACAGAACCATAATCATCTGCAAAAGGCAAAGATGAAATTCTAAGGCCACCAAACTGGACACCCTCTTCCCACCAGCTGCACCTTTATATCCTGTCCATGAACATCACAAACAGTATATGAGACAAAGTACAGCCCTGGCAGATTCCCACAACCACTGAGAACAGTGCTGATGTTTTTCTGAGGGGTTTCAGGACCCTCAATAAGGGCTGTTCAGAAACTGCATAATCACAGTGAGAGCTGTGTCCATACAGTATACTTGGAAAACTTAAGGAACCTGTGCTTGCAAAAATTCTTTAAATGTAAGATATTTTACAATATTAAGTTAGATTATTAAAACAACATTTGTCCATTTTTGCAACTTTGGGTGTAACACAGGATCCAGTGGTTTGCATTTTTAATCCCAATCATCATCCTGAAGAGATGTTAGTTTAACTAGTAGCTCTAAACTGGCTAGGTGTGACTGCATGTGTGAGCCTGGAATACAATGGACTGGCATTCTGCTGGAGTCTCATGCCCATTGCTGCGCACCCCAATAACCTAAAATTAGATAACTTGATAAGAAAATGGATGGATGGATGGATGGATATATGAATTGATGGATGGATGGAATCAATTAAAAAATTATTATTCATCACAGAATCATCACTCAAAGCTGGACTGACCACTGATCAGGCCTCCCTACACCCAACCCTGTCCTCCATCTTCTTTTGGAAAATACCCAGATGCTCCCATTATATTCCAGTGATATAATCCCCAGAGAGCATCCTAACTACCTGCCCAAATCATTGAAGGCTGAATTTACGTACTTTTTTGCACAATTTGTATAAGACACCTGCTTATTCTATGTTATCAGGTAAACACATAGGTAGACATTGATTTGTGATTTTAAGCTTGCTTGTGAATTTGACTAAAGGTCATATTTAATTTAACACAGATGTACAGTACTTTTTCACAAATCTGTGACAAGAAAAGTAATGCAGTGGCCTCTGCAGTGACCTGTTCTTAGACTGTGCTGTTGTATACAGCAAGAGTTGTCATGAACACACTGGAACGTGACAAATCTGTTATCATCTACCTATGGTTATTCATGAAACCTGTTACAAATCTAAATTAAATTAAGGTTCTTCTTGTGGATGATTCTTATGCAACCAGGAATACTCAATTACGGTTAGTAGTAGCTATTTATTGTCATTTCAACCATATAGAGTTAGTACAGTACACAATAAAACAAAATAACGTTCCTCCGGGACCTTGGTGCTACATAAAACAAAGATCTACAGAAAAACTACAGATTTTAACATATTATGCATGTGTACAATCATGGGAAAACATTGCAGGACAGTGCAAAGACAGAAAGTGGTATAAATGAAGACAGTGCAGCACCGACCAGTACACATTTATGATATCTACAGGTACAAAAAATTAGCAGGTTGTGCCAAAATGTGGCAATATCTTAATAGAAAGAATATATGTAAAATGGCAGTGGAGGTAGGAAGAAAGTAACAGTAGGAGAATAAATATAATAATTAATATAAAGACATGATCTAGTTGGGGCGGCATGGTGGCGCAGTGGTAGCGCTGCTGCCTCGCAGTAAGGAGACCTGGGTTCGCTCCCTGGGTCCTCCCTGTGTGGAGTTTGTATGTTCTCCCCGTGTCTGCATGGGTTTCTTCCGGGCACTCCGGTTTCCTCCCACAGTCCAAAGACATGCAGGTTAGGTGGATTGGTGATTCTAAATTGGCCCTAGTGTGTGCTTGGTGTGTGGGTGTGTTTGTGTGTGTCCTGCGGTGGGTTGGCACCCTGCCCGGGATTGGTTCCTGCCTTGTGCCCTGTGTTGGCTGGGATTGGCTCCAGCAGACCACCGTGACCCTGTGTTCGGATTCAGCAGGTTGGAAAATGGATGGATGGATGGATGGATGATCTAGTTGAGTGGGAAGGTGTGTATGTGTTATCAGTCAAGTCCCTGATGGTTTAGGGCTCTTACGGTTTGAGAGAAGAAACTATAACATATTCTGGTAGTGAAGCCCTGAATGCTTTGGTTCCTTTTGCCAGACGGCAGGAGAGTGAATAGTTTATGCGTGGAATGCGTCAGGTCTGTGATGGAGGGAAGAGAGAGATTCCCATTATCTTCTCAGCTGTCCTCACTATCCTTTGCACGGTTTTGCGCTCCATGACAGCGCAACTCCCAAACCAGACAGTGATGCTGCTGCACGGGATGCTCTCAATAGTCCTTCTGTAGAAGGTGGTGAGCATGGATAATGGTCAGCCTTCACGCCAAGTAAATGCTACTGAGCTTTCTTGGCTATGGAGCTGGTGTTGAGAGACCAGGTGAGGTTCTCTGCCAGGTCAGCACCAAGGAATTTTCACTTTAACCAGTTTCTTAATTAGAACTCCTTTATTAACTAATAAAGCAATGTTTTAGTTAACTTGCCTGTTACAATACAGAAAACGTAATTGCCTGTTTTCATGTTAAACTACTGAGTTTAGGTTTTATTTATAGCCAGTTTTCATATCAGCCATCCAGTGCTGGTTGAATCCCTCTAAGGCGAGGTGGACGGATGTTGCCCATCGTTGTCCATATCAGGTAGTTGCTATTATTAGACTTTGACCACCGGAGTGTGGCCTCTTCAGTAACAGAAACAGCACCCCTTTGCGTATCTACTGTAGAATTAAATTATTGGGCCTATTAGTGCTTTCATTAATCCAAGATAAAAAAATGTATATTTTTTTGTTTTCTGAGAACGTTTGTCCATATGTTTTGTGGTCCTTCCCTTCTCTCTCATTTATTTCAAAACACAAACGTTGGCTGATGGCGCATTGCCCCACCCACCACACGACGAACCTCCTGAACTGGGACCCGAGTGCAGCAGGCGACACCTCAGCACCACACTGGTACAGTATGAGTTTTTTTTTTTTTTTACGGTCTCTGGAGTGCCAACCCTGCCGCCAATCCCCAAGTCTCCCCTGAAAGTTGAGGGCTGGATGCTGATTAACGTCATACCCAGTACGAAGCCGAGCTAGGCCTGGATTCAAATTACGAAACTGGTTGCAGTGAAAACCTGCAGCCACTACGGACCTCCAGGACCGTCACTGAGTACCCCGTGCCCTACGGTATCGCTCTCATGATCCATTTTTATTTTTAAGAGTGTACCCGTTTTGGGAATAATAAAATTCACATGCAATGGAAACGTGGAATATTTTTTTCAAAAAAACTGATCAGTTTTATAGGTACTCATCGCTGTATACTTAAAAATTGTATATATTTGAAAGCATAGCATGAAACGCTGAATTAGCATAAAATGTGTGAAAAAGTAGCTAACCTGGGCCTAATCTACAGCAGCTCATTTAACACCGCGCCAAGTTCTCCTCCACTAACTGCACTGCTGAGCTCCAATCCCGACAACAACTCAGCACAGGGGAACCTCAGGTGATGTCATGTCATGTGATGTCATGTGATGTGATGTGAGCCGCGCCTACTTGCGGTCTCAGGCTTCCCATCGTGTTCACAGATTATGATGGGGATGCAGACTGATGTGTCTACTACTTCACAACATTTTGTAAAATGACAGCCGCAGTTGCACGGGGTGTTCTAAAGTACCTGAGCTCCACTATTTGTGACGCTGCCCATCTTTACTGTCAGACAGTATGTCGACAAATAACAGTACGATTCTAACAGCGAATGGTTCACAAACTTTATTTTAGGTCTCCTAAGGACAAAATAATCCATCATGTGCATGGATTCCCCACAGGCCGAGATACAGAGTTCGACTAAATAAATAAAACCCGAGACTCGCCGGCTCCAGCTTGCTAGAACAGCCTCTTCATTATTCCGCCTGAACTGTTTGTCCTGCGTTGAGTCTGCAGCGTGCATCTGTCTGTTTGGATGATTTAGCGATTTCATCAGAGGATTCCCACAGCATCTCATCTCGCGTCTGACGGGTTGAGGTGTCTGCAAGTTTTCACTGCAACCATCCACTTAAGCTAAAACAAATCTGCGTTTTTTGCAGAATAGCTTACTCAGTCAGACCTGCTTTTTGTTTATCCGCTTCTACGCTCAGAGGGCATACTTATTATTGCAAAACATTGAGTCGTTTTTGTATTGTCTTAACGTTTCTGCATTTTCTTAATGAATCGCCCAGAGATAGCTTTACTCTGGGAATTAATGAATGAAACATACGTTTTAAAATGGAGCAATGCCTAGCATGGTATAAAATGGATCAATTGCATGTTTATTCCTTTTTTCTTTAGGTATCTTGGTTTCTTGTCACATCCTAAATATGTAAAGGTTCTATTAATAGCCTAGTGAATGTGGCTGTGTGCCCAGATATGCCTGGCAGCCCATCTAGTTTTGCTTTCCATGTACCTGATGATTCTCAAACCAAGGACGAATGATCATATTGTTACATTTTTTGCTCATAAATGTATGATTTATTGGTTAAGTATGTTTATTTATATAGGTTATTCCAGCTAAATCTTAAATGAAAGTTGTGCTCTGCTAAATGCATACAGGTGCAAATCACATCAAATCCTTTAACAAGGTGTCTAATTCATTGTCATGCACACTTTTGCACTTATTCCAAATCATCATCTGTTAATAGGAGGCTTACAAAAAGGATCTGGTGGCAAACCTTTGAAATTAACAAGCATGCCAATGTGTCATTGCACCCCCCTAAGAATAGCATGTAGTGTTACTACAGTAGGCTTCACAGTATATGCTTGAGCGCAGAAAGATGAAGGAACATTCCCATTAGGCAAAAGCTGAAAAACACCATGACTACAGGCTTTAAATACAAATAAAAAACACTGGAAGCCCAGAAGTGCAGTGCATCCATTCAAAGATGAGTGTGTGGGGGCAGCACAGTGTTCAGCTCAGCAACTTCCCAGCTTCTGCACTCAGTTCAAGCATGTTGTGTGAAATTTGCATGTTCTTCTCATGTCAGTGTTGCCCCCCCCCACCCCAATCCCACCCAAATACATGTTAGGATAACCTACATGGTGTGAAAGAGCATTCCATCCCATCCAGGGATCATCCTTCTTGATGATGTGACTCCTCATATCTTTATATTGGACCAAATAGATTAAGAAAAAAATCATGAAAGGATTGCTGGATAGATAACTGAAGCCCGGTAGTTACATTCATTCAGGATTGTCTTTTGCAAATGACTATTTTATTAAAAAATATTTCTGTAAACATGTATCAAATCATTTCTTGAAGAATATTAAATGGAAGTGCAAATCAACTTTCCTAAAACAATAATAAATTCACAATACTTATAAGTTATTGCTCTTTCTACACATTTTAAACTCAGAATAAAAGAGAAGAAAAACAAATTGCCAGAAAATGTTATAACCTCCACTAAGCCTATGTGGCATATTCCAAATAGAGTAAGTACGAACCCGCGCACTTAATTTCAAGTATGTATATACATCAGAGTCAAAATAAAGCTCTGTGAACTTGCCCATACAGCATCTTATATTCATTGCTTTCTAGTTACAGTTCCATGTCATCTCTGTCTGCACCACATAGCTTATGAATTCTTGCAGAAAATACTATAAATACCTTCCTTCTGTAAAGACGCAAGCGATCACTCATCATCTGGGCACATTAGGAGGAGTACATTGGTTTAAATGTACAATTAATGTACACAAGCTGTACTGTTAAGGCAGAGAGTCAAATGTCAAATAACGTTTGAAATAAAAATCAAAACATTCAGTAAGCATCATGCAGAATACTTGACTTGTTATGTCTAAACTGTCCTTTTCCCCTTCTTTTTGGGTTTTGCTCATATTTATTGGAAATTTCAATAAACACTGCATTAATCAGTTCTCAGTTCGCTGCCCAGTCCCAAGTCTTGTGCTACACAGCATCCAGTCACAGTTTTCATAGCAGCAGTAATAAGCTGTAAATACTCAGAGCACCGACAGGTCATGGCAAGACTTGGATTTCTGCTTAAAAGCCATCTTCTTGTTGTTTTTGGCCACAATCCTCCCGAGGAAGCGCTTAGCCTTCTTGCCGATGCTCTCGCGTCTCTTGCTGTTTGCCAGTCGTCTGGCGTTGTCCTCTTTGCTGTCTTTTCGTAGCCGGATTTGTCTCACTATGCCCTCAAACAAGTCACGCACGTTGTGATGGAGGGACGCAGATGTCTCGATGAACTTGCAGTCAAAGACCACTGCACAGGCTCTCCCCTCTGCAAAAAGAGCACAAGGTGGTCTTTAAGGGCTACAATCTACACATAAGGCCTGCTCCAGGCATTAGCAAGCACCCTCACAGAACTGTAAACCTCGACGGCAGCAACCTTTATGCTTGGGCCCTTTTCTACTAAACATCCAACCTGCTATATCCTAACACAGGGTCATGGGGGTCTGCTGGAGCCAATCCCAGCCAGCACTGGGCACAAGCCAGGAAGAAACCCCAGGCAGGGCGCCAGCCCACTGCAGGGCATACACACACACACTGACACACCAAGCCCACACTAGGGACAATAATTAGGATTGCCAATGCACCTAACCTGCATGTCTTTAAACTGTGGGAGGAAACCGGAGCACCCGGAGGAAACCCACGCAGACACGGGGAGAACATGCAAACTCCACGCAGGGAGGACCTGGGAAGCGAACCCAGGTCTCCTTACTGCGAGGCAGCAGCTCTACCACTGTGTCACCGTGCCACCCTTTCCACTAAACAGTACTTTAAAATTCAAATGGAAATGGAGATTTGTGCATGGAGAGAGTAGGGCTTTGAGACTAGGGAGCACTGGGCTAAAACTACTGGGAATCATGTAATAAAACACCTCATGTTTGATCCACACCTCTTCAAAATAAATGTTTTCCTTTACATTTTGTAAATTTTCCACTCTTAAAACCCTTGCTGTATCTTGGAGATATATTTACATTTTTCATGAAAATATTTTAAAAAAGAATTTATAGCATCATTATGATGGTTTAGAGATTACAAAACATTACTGTACTTAACAGGAAAAAAAACAAAACACATTTTCTAAAAATTCCCAAATGCTTTTGAAATTTGCCAATGAATCCTTTACCTGAGAAGTACAATGGGGATTTGGGAACTTTGTTTTCAAATTATTATTTTGAAATTTGGAGATAGCCTTTGAATGCTCCAGCTTCTTCCTACTTTCACATATTAGATTAATATTTAAGATATTAAAATGTTTTTTTTTTTTCCAATATAAAATTGTGGTTTTTTTTTTAATTGGAATAAATAGTGATTTTGTTTTTTGTAAAAATATATCCAACTGTGTAGTCACTCTATCATTTTTGCTAGAGTTTGACATGATATATTCAGTTCTTACACTATGTTTATAAAGTGTCCCAGGACGGACTGGGGTCTTGCTTAGGGTTGTTTCAAACTCACTATGATCCTAAATTTGATTTAGTGGGTTTGTGCAGGTAATGTATGAATGTTTGCAGGGTCCACAAAGGGCCAAAAGTCTTAAATCCTGTACATTACCAATGCACTTTGCTTTCCAGAATTCCCAAAATTCAGTCATTAAAGTAGTTCTCATTTTGGCATTTTATGCTAACATATGAGTCCACTTGTTAACCATTTCCCACTGGCTTGCACATTTCCAAATGTAATACCCCAATGGAAGACTCAAGAAAGATGGCTTACCATCTACTGAGACTTCACGGGAGCGGACCAGGTCACTTTTATTTCCCACCAGGATAATTGGGATATCCTCTGACTGCCGGGCCCTCCGTAGTTGAATCCTTAACTCGGATGCCTTTTCAAAGCTGGACTTGTCTGTCACAGAGTAAACGATGATGTAGGCATCACCCATCTTCATGCATTGATCCTGGAGCCAAGGGCTACTGTCCTGAAAACAAAATGACACAAAAAGAATTCTGTCACTATATGTGTCAGGCATCCATTGTGTGACTAAGTGTGTTGTTTTCATTTTTTTGTTCGAGATGAGAATTGCTTGCTCTGTTGTTTAAAGAGAATGCCATACAAAGTATAAAAGCTTTAAAATGATTTACCGAATGCTTGATTTACATTTGGCATTCATTAGGGGGCCATAGTTGTCTATCTATAGTCTGTGTGACTGAGTATATAATGTACAATGTATTCAATGTAGATAATTAATATTTATGATTGTTAATATAAAAGAAATAGCAGCTGAATATTTTCTTTATATTTCAATGCACAATTAATAGCATACTACAGTAAGGGAACAATTAGCTCACTTTTGACTCCCTCACAATTTTTTTATTCTTGGTGGTTATAAGGTGCATTAAGATGTTACACCCATGTCATAATGGCTTAATACATTAAACGTCTAAATTTCCCAATTGTTCTCAGAAATGATATGACTATTGATGACCTTCATAATGACTTATCATAACAATACAAATGAAACTTCTCAATTACTTACTTGCTCCCAAATGTCATATAAAACAATTGATGCTTCCTCATCATCAACAATGATTGATCTATCATAAGTGTTTCCTTAAAAAAAAAAAGAAAAGGGCATAAATGAATATGTTGAAACACTGATGTATTAAATTCACAACAAAATATGAGCCACATTTTTAGTCCTGGAGCTATTTAGCTGTAAGTGTCTGGACAATTGCTGATAGCACCTGCTGGCTTAAGATAAGAAGTCTTCGTAATCCTAATAGGGGTCTGCCTACATGATACTCCTGCTAAATGTATTTGTTTTTCCGTGAGTTATCTTCAATGTCATGCTAAAAATAGATTTTTTATCAGACCTGAGAGGAATAGGGATAAAAATAAATCTACCAAACTAAACAATTAAATTGCCAAAAAAAATATATACAGCTTCCTATTACTCAGTAATCAAAGAACATTAGTGAGTGAAATGGTAAAATGTTTCTTGCATTATATAGCCTTTGGGGGAAATCATTAATGATATAAGAAGAGATATTAATTTTATAGAATTTTATTGTGTTCTCTTATAATGCATTATGCCATATGCTGAAAACGTTACATCTTTTACATGCTTCCTGAGTATTTCAAATCAAATACTATTAATAACACCATATCATTGTTGTGGCTTTACCACATTTTATAAACTATAAGAGCAACTAAAGAATGACTCAATCATTGAACATCTTGTTTAAAAAAAGTGCATTCTATACAGGCACAATCATCATTTGTTTTGGATTAAGCTTACTCAGTCTGTTCTGCCATCCATTTTTTTAACCCTGTTTTTCCATTACAGGACTGAAGGAAACCTATTGTGCCACGCAGTTTGCATTAATTGCACTTTAACCATAATAGGCTTGGACAAAAAGCTTTTCAGACAATTCTGATGCCAATTTCCAATGCCAAAGATTTTTAATTAAACTAAATATCTGCTTAGACCTTGCATACAGTATCTTAACTGCTGGGCAGACTACAGCCCTCCTCCACCACAATAGTATATGTGAAACTGAATGAATAATTTCATGCATAAAGAGATCAATAGAAACATGGTAGGGAAAACTCACCTGCTTCGTCACATTCATGGTTATCCGCTACACCACCAAAGATGCGAGCCAAGCTGGATTTGCCCACTCCATTTTCCCCCAGCATCACGACTTTATGGATGTGGTTCTCTGGGTCACTGCCAGATGAGATGACAGAGTCTGATGAATCAGAAGCCCAGCTTTCTGCCTGTGGTTCCCCAGGGCTGAATGAAGTACAGCGGACCAAGTTAGTCAGCTCGCCCAGGCGTAATGTAGGCATTGTGGATTGCAGATCCCTCTCATCCACAGGCATGCTTCTCCTGTGAAGATGCTGATTTGGTGGGAAAGGCATGCTCCCCCTCCTCTTATCTAGATTTCGCAGTTTATCTCCTCTGTTCAGTGTCATCTGTTGAAAGACAAAAAAAAAAAACATTTGAAATGCATGCCGCGAAATAGAGGACAAAGAATACACATTCACAAATTCATACACATACACTATATTCTAGGTATGCTCATTGGAATGTCTTCATTTTGATAATAAATGTAATAGCAATAATGATAATCTGAATAAGATGACAATATTGTAGGAACAGTCCTTAATAAAATTACTTCCAGGAGAAGCTTCCAGGAGAAACAGCAGCAAATGTATGACTTGAATATGTGTTTTAGCTTCAGACACACTGAATTAATTTCATTACATCACTACAGTCTCATAATTTCTTCTCATTATTCAGATTGAAATTAATTGATTAATTGAAGCATAACCTTGTTTTATGGTACTGTATATACTTACAGCTGATAGGATACATTGCAAAAATCATTTGGAGCTATCTGTTTCTATTCTAAGCGTTTAACATACTTCCAACAAAACATTCCATAAGCATGTGCATTTAGAGTTCTTAATTCAAAATTTGCTTCACTAAACATGCCAAAAATCAAAGTCATCAAGAAGTTATACTGAAATTCCCCACAAATTATGTGGATTCATACAAAATGATTTTTAAAACGCTTCAGCCAGTTAGGCTGGACATTTCCAACATATGCTGTAGAAATGATAGGCATGCACTGAATAATCATGAAAATAATTTTTAATACAGTGGCACGATTTCTCACTCACAAGTCTATAGAGTTTTGCGAGAAGCATTTCAATACATTCTGTATACTACCCCTAAGGAAATCTCATGCAGCAATGTTTAATGATCAAAGATACGCTAATAGTAAAAAGTACTAATAAGTTTACCAAAAGTTTCATAAAATGTTAACCTACATTTAAAAATGATGTTCTGATTTGTTATCTTGATGTATCCTCTGTGTTGTCCTTCCGAAGCACCGTATTCTATGTTCTCTTGAAAATGAGCTTCACGCGTCCAGCTGTCGCTCTCACTTTGTCTGAGCTGGAAGCGCGCTGAGCTCTTATTTATCTGTCCTCCTGCCTGGTGACGTCAGCGCCAGGGTTTGCCTGTACGAATCACGTGTCTCTTAATAGGGATGCTGTGTGTCCGTTAGTGAGGACGGGGGGAGTCGGTGCTCATTAAAAATAGAGCGGAGGAGGAGAGGGACTCTCCTCGCCTCTCGTCGTCCTCCTCCTCCTCCCACTGGACCAGATGCGGGGAAGCTCGCGCACTGATGTAATGCTCTTTCTCTTTATGTGTGTCATGAATAAAGGCGGGGAAGGAATTACTTTGAATGACTTAAGGCTGACTAAGATACAACGAAATAAATGCGCCTTGGATTCGTATGAAGGGATTTCCCACAGATCTTTCTTTCTTTCTTTCTTTCTTTCTTTCTTTCTTTCTTTCTTTCTTTCTTTCTTTCTTTCTTTCTTTCTTTCTTTCTTGAACTACTAATTTGGTCGAAAATGATATAGCGGAGTGGCAATAATGTTTCACGGCTCCCAAGATCTGGATTCAAGTCCGAGCCTGAATATTTCAATTCAGGTTATTCTGAAAAGCGAATCAGAATGATCCCGATGTACGTTAGGACTAGCGCCACGCCAAAAAATTGGTTCTTTTTCAGACAGCACCTATATTGGAATAAACAGGCGCGGAAAAATAAAATTCATGAAGAAACGCACTTCAATAGATACGGTTAGTTTTCTTTAAACAATATTGAAATAGGTGCAACGTAGCAAATCAAGCCTATATACTGAAACACGATCGGTTACTCCCCTCGGTTTAAAACCGTTATGTTCTAATTTTAGAAAGGTTACTGGCCCAGATCAGGAAAAACCAGGAAGGGAATTAGATTAAGATCCACCTCAAATCCGTTTGGTAAAGAGCTTTGCTTAAGATCAACATGTCAGTTTCGGACATTAAGTTCTAAACAATGCAGGATCTTTCACAGGAGAAAGGATAACACGGGGTAACGGATTTCTGGCTTCATAACATTGGGCTTGTTTAACGACTTGTGAAGCTTTGTATTTTCACCGTGTGCGCGTGGGCTTTCCCAAACTAAACTATAAGCCACAGTCACACGGGGACACCATCCACAAACATGGGCTTAGTTACATTTGGGATTCCAAATCGGTGCAGTTTTATAAACGATGAATGAAATACTATGAACCAAAGTCTGATGCAACCCCTTACACACACACACACACACACACACACACACACACACACACACACACACACACACACACACACACACACATATATATATATATATATATATATACTACTCAAAAAACTACTTAAAGGAACACTTATTAATCAGAGTACTGTATAGCATCTAGTCAATGAATCTTCTGGGCGTTGCAGCTCGATTGGCATTTGCCATAAAATACCAGACTTGCAGGTCCACCTGGCACCCTGTGCTTTTCACAGATGAGAGCAGGTTCACCTTGAGCACATGTGACAGACGTGAAAGGATCTCGAGAAGCCGTGGAGAACATTATGCAACCTGTAACATTGTTCAGCATAACCAGTTTGGTTGGGGGATCAGTGATGGTCTGGGGAGGCTGGTCTGTGGAGGACCCATTGTCAGACAGCATGCTGGTACAGTGGGTCCTGGGTTCCTCCTGGTGCACGACAATGCCCGGCCTCATGTGGTGAGAGTATGCGGGCAGTTCCTGGAGGATGAAGGAATTGATGCCATTGACTGGCCACCACGCTCGCCTGACCTAAATCCAATAGAACACCTCTGGGACATTATGTTTCAGTTCGTCTGACGCCGCCAGGTTGCACATCAGACTGTCCAGGAGCTCAGTGATGCCATGGTCCAGATCTGGCAGGAGATCCTCCAGGACACCATCCGTCGTCTATAGGAGCATGCCCCCCTCGACGTTGTCAGGCATGCATACAAGCATGTGGGGGCCATACAAACCACAGAGTACGATTTTGAGTTGCTGCAATGAAATTTCGGCAAAATGGTCTAGCCTGAAGCATCATTTTTTCACTTTGATTTCTGGGATGTCTTTGAATTCAGCCCTCTGTAGGTTGATAATTTTCATTTCCATCAAACGATGTGACATCCTTTTGTTCCTAGCACATTATCCAGTCCATATCAGTACAGATATCCAGCATGATTTTTTTCCCATTGAGATCTGATGTGTTTTCAAAGTGTTCCTTTAATTTCTTTGAGCAGTTTATTATTGAATAGCGAACTCAAGCTACAGAATATTATCGGTCTCGTGTAAATCGTTTACATCAGCGCTCGAACAAAAACCTTAGCTCTCCACTTTCTAACTCTTGGCTGCCCGATCTTACGAGCTAAACAGTGACTGACAGCTATCGGACTGATAGCTCACCGGAAGCCAGGGAACGGGTGAGGGGCGAGATACTAGAATGGCAGTTCCGCCCACGTTAAGATTTTCTTTAATATATATATGTATTCCACAGAGAATGATGGGAAATGCGTTTTAGCTTTATTGAATAGGCATACGAAACAGGAAAAATACCATAAGTGGAGAGACTCGAGTCTCTGGAATTGATGGGGTTTGATAAAGCATTGCCATCTGCTGGTGAAAGAGAAGTACTGTTCATTGCAGTGACCGTTTTTCTGTTGTCTCGCTGGTCATTTCTAAGCGCTATATGAAGAAAATAGCAACTACCTCAGAACAACAGTCGACCATTTCACACTGCATAGACAACAGTCTCAATTGCAAATCAGGGCAATCAAACCATAGTTAAATGCCCCAGTAAAATAATAGCTTATTCTAAATTATTGACTAAAAAGAGGTACAGTTTTGTAGTTAATTAGCCCATCATTGCAGATCTCGAGGGACAAATCAGTACATACTCATGTACATAAAAGTGTTTGGTGGTGTAGCTTTATCTGAGCATAACAGAAGGAGAGGGGGCATACACAAATCTGACAAGGACAAAGACGAGGAAGAGTGCAGGGGTAAACTGAAAAGCCCATGGTAAATGACAGGGAAAAACAAAGGTCTTTAATGACGTACAAAAAATAGCTTTTGGCCATGTCCAAAATCATGGTCACTCATGTATGAGGCTGGCCTAAGAGTTATTAATATTGCTTATTATTTTGATGACACCTTTATCCAAGGCAACCTACAACATTTGAGAAATACACTTGGTTAAATTTTGTGTTGCTTTTCCAACTACAGCACAGGTAGGTGAAGTGAGTTTCTTGTAGTCACACAATGTCAGTAGCAGAATCTGAACCCACAACTTCAGGATTTAAAGTCCAAAGCCTTAATCACTACACCCCACTGCTTGTTCTAAAAAGTGGCTCAATTTTGCAATGAGGAGTTTAGCCTGATGTGTCACAACACATACACGAGTGAATGAGAATGAGTATATCATCATGCAGAAAATGTATTCTTGCACAGTATGTAACTTGGTTTGACACCCATGAATGAAACAGTACAGTTTTCTCTCTCCAAATATTGCACACCACAGAATGAGCTGCAAACTTTGTAATATATAGAGCCATATCAGACAATGGTGTTTGGGCATAAATCCTGTCAACCGAGCCATGTAACATCCATTGCCTTATGACATTCATTGATTGGCTTTAGAGACAAGTTCTTTGTGTGTGTGTCCAAGAAGGATCACAATGCCATGACCAATGGCCACCACTTTCTTTTCATACTGGACAATGTATAGTTTCACCACTCCTCTTTAGTGACAGACTGGTTTCAGGCTCATTTCTCAGTTCATAGAAATACCTTCTACCATATCCAGTGTTTCTTAATCCTATCAGGGAGTCCCCCTCCCACCTGGAGGTGGAAGGTCAGTGACGAGTATTCGTATGACCAAATGCTGCTGATGGACACAATGACTGAAGCTTGTCAGACAATCACTGATTCAGACTGCCAGGGCTAGAATAGGCACTTCAGACCTGCATCACTAAGGAATTGATGAAAGTAAGTAGTATTCCAAAATTAAGGGCTAGAATTGATCAACAGAGAGCATCATTTTATTGTATTTCTGTTATAAAATATGTATGGCTTTATTTTATAATTATTATTTTATAACATTTTATTAAAATCAGATAACATTCCATACATGTAAGTAAAGTTTAACAAAACCAGGTTTGAAACAAATCCACCACCCCCACACCCCCATGAGAAAGAGAGTTAGGTCAGCAGAGTAAAACTTTAATAATAGTAAAAATATGTAAGTAAATAAATGAATAAAAATAAACAGAATGAAAAAAAGGGGAGAGATTCAACTTCCTCAATTTAAAATGCTTATTCTAAAATGCTATTGATCAGATCCTGCCAAGTCTTGAAAAAGTTTTGTTCAGATCCTATGGCATTTTTTAAAGCACTAAAAAGGCATGAACAGTTTTGTCTTTTGCAGTGAAGACTATATGTGCCTTTTCACTCTTGCATCTCATTATGTTAGTCTGTCGTGTCTGGAATAAATGTCCTGATCTCTGACATTACACACAGTTAAGGAACAAGCATCACATTGAGATAGATAGATAGATAGATAGATAGATAGATAGATAGATAGATAGATAGATAGATAGATAGATAGATAGATAGATAGATAGATAGATAGATAGATAAGGCACTATATAATAGATAGTATCTTAAATATTCTAAGGGAAACATTGGCATTTTACAGAAGCTCAATAAATAAATATTATATGATGATAAACAACAAATACACATCAGAATGACTAAAAAAGCTGCTTGTACATGTTAGTGAGCTAATGAATTCTATGTGTGCTACTGTCTGAAACATGAATATTCGCTTTTGCTGCCAGTATTTATTGTTTTAATTATCTTAGTGAGGTTTCCAGTAAGAGTGTGGAGTTTCTTTAAACATGTTAGTGTTTTGTGGGCTATATCGACTATTTTGAGAATGTGGGTACTGTGTTGACCTGTGTGGTTGAGCTACTGAGAAAATCTGTAATGGAAACGTTCATGATTGTACATCTGTTTCAGTTTTTGGAAAATACAGTTTTGGATGAAGCAAGATTTCATTCTTATATACACTTAAAAATAAAGGTGCCAGAGTGGTTCTTCAGAGCAATGCCATATGTAAAACAATTTTTGGTTGCCAAAAGACCTATCCTCATGAAGGTTCCAGCAAGAACTTTTATTTATTTAGACCTGTAACAGGTCCATACAGTAAATAACCATGAATAGATGGTAACAGATTTGTGAAATACCAATGGGTTATGATTTCAAAAGGACTCTTGCTGCATACATACTGTAACATCCATCCATCCATCCATCCATCCATCCATCCATCCATCCATCCATCCATTATCCTACCCAATATATCCTAACTACAGGGTTACGGGGTCTGCTGGAGCCAATCCCAGCCAACACAGGACGCAAGGCAGGAAACAAACCCTGGGCAGGGCACCAGCCCACCGCAGATACTGTAACATAGGTTTTCTTAATCTGTTAGTGTCCTGCTAGACAGTCTATATTGCACATTAAAGATGTCTTTTTTCTACATATCAAAGCACAAAGAACCAATAACTTCATATGCATAGAACCCTTCCCAAAATGAAATGGTGATTTGACAAGCAATAGCTCAATGAGGTACCACACAACGCAGTAAAGAACAATAAACTACCATTAAAGAACTTGTATTTTTAAGGGTATACACAGTGCAGGAAAGTTAAAATAAAGTAGATTGCACACAATTAAGACAATGTTAGGAAGTATTGTGTTTTTAATACACACAGTTCATTAAATGTACATTATAACTGTGTACACAATTGGGGCAATCACTACTTGTAGGCCACTGCAATGCTGGGTCCTGAAATTTCTTAGTTTGAAAGCTGGACAGAAGAGCAATTTTGGAGATATTACATTGAAAGCTAAAATATGTGCATACTGAAGGTCAAAAATAAAGAAGTTAATTTAACAGAAGTCAAAAGAATAGTTTTACAGGCTTGCTGTTTAATCATTTTCAGTTCCGCTGGTGCATGTCATCAATCTATTTGAGTCTACTAGATAGAAAATAAAAGAAATCCAAATTGGCTTGATATTTTAAATTTATGTAATTATAACAAAGTTGTAAAGAACTGCAGTTATCAAATTTTCTAATCTACACAGGATGGAATTAAATAATTTGTATGTGTTTATTTTCCTGTTTCCTCATTCAGTCCATCAACAGAAACACTGTACCAGGCACCGAAGACAAACATAATAAACTTCATTTGGACATTTTGATGGCAAACAGAAACTTTTCTAGAGTTATCCATCATCCATCCATCCATTCATTCATTCTCAAATCCACTTTGTCCAATTCATAATCACGTCGAGTTCGAGGTGGGAATCAACTCTGGCGGGGCCCAAAACCATCGTGAACATCACAAGAAGTTATGCAACCAGCTTAGGGAACCAAACCAAGAAAACAACCTGGCAAAATTCACATTGACAGAAAACAAAAAACGTGGGAAATTTAAGCAGATAATGGCAATCATTAAAAAAAATAATAAAAACTGTGGAAGCAGACATGTTACATTATATGTATGCGTAAAAACCAAATGGAGGAAGTGTTTATAAGGATGTCTTGATTTATAAAACCATGCGCACGAACTTCATTCATTACACAGTTTCACATTCATAAATCACAGCGAGAAACTTGGCGCATGTGAACAAAATTAAATTAAAGCTCATGATAGTGCACATAAAGTCAAAAAACACATCTAGTGAATACTAATCAAATGTATTATCACATTCAAATTATTTTAATTGAAAAATTGCAAAACAAATCAAAAATGCAAATAGCGAAATTTCATCCATGTGTAAGCCCAACGGTCTTTTTGGAGAGTGGTACTTTGAAGTGGAAGCTCTGGTATAACAAATACCACATAGTGACCTGAACAGCACCACCGCCGTTAATGCTGTGCGCACTGAAGTTTGGAGTGACCTTACCAACGAAAATATTGGTGTGATTTAAAAGTGGATGCGAAGTAGCAACTTATTACAAGCACAGCATTAGTATCTGTGCCACCAGGACCGTATGAACACATTGTATCCATCTTTAGAAAAAATGCTATGAGGGACATGGTGATGGAACTGAGTTGGCGACACCGCAATGGCAAAAGTGGAAGCTCCACATTAGACAGATACAGTGCATCCGGAAAGTATTCCCAGCGCATCACTTTTTCCACCTTTTGTTATGTTACAACTTTATTCCAAAATGGATTAAATTCATTTTTTTCCTCAGAATTCTACACACAACACCCCATAATGACAACGTGAAAAAAGTTTAGTTGAGATTTTTACAAATTTATTAAAAATGAAAAAAACTGAGAAATCACATGAACATAAGTATTCACAGCCTTTGCTCAATACTTTGTCGATGCACCTTTGGCAGCAATTACAGCCTCAAGTCTTTTTGAATATGATGCCACAAGCTTGGCACACCTATCCTTGGCCAGTTTCGCCCATTCCTCTTTGCAGCACCTCTCAAGCTCCATCAGGTTGGATGGGAAGCGTTGGTGCACAGCCATTTTAAGATCTCTCCAGAGATGTTCAATTGGATTCAAGTCTGGGCCACTCAAGGACATTCACAGAGTTGTCCTGAAGCCACTCCTTTCATATCTTGGCTGTGTTCTTAGGGTCGTTGTCCTGCTGAAAGATGAACCGTCGCCCCAGTCTGAGGTCAAGAGCGCTCTGAAGCAGGTTTTCATCCAGGATGTCTCTGTACATTGCTGCAATTATCGTTCCCTTTATCCTGACTAGTCTCCCAGTCCTTGCCGCTGAAAAACATCCCCACAGAATGATGCTGCCACCACCATGCTTCACTGTAGGGATGGTGCCAGGTTTCCCCCAAATGTGACTCCTGGCATTCACACCAAAGAGTTCAATCTTTGTCTCATCAGACCAGAGAATTTTCTTTTTCGTGGTCTGAGAGTCCTTCAGGTGCCTTTTGGCAAACTCCAGGCGGGCTGCCATGTGCCTTTTACTAAGGAGCGGCTTCCGTCTGGCCACTCTACCATACAGGCCTGATTGGTGGATTGCCGCAGAGATGGTTGTCCTTCTGGAAGGTTCTCCTATCTCCACAGAGGACCTCTGGAGCTCTGACAAAGTGACCATTGGGTTCTTGGTCACCTCCCTAACTGCCCTTCTCCCCCGATTGCTCAGTTTAGATGGCCGGCCAGCTCTAGGAAGAGTCCTGGTGGTTTCGAACTTCTTCCACTTACGGATGATGGAGGCCACTGTGCTCATTGGGACCTTCAAATCAGCAGAAATTTTCTTGTAACCTTCCCCTGATTTGTGCCTCAAGACAATCCTGTCTCGGAGGTCTACAGACAATTCCTTTCACTTAATGCTTGGTTTGTGCTCTGACATGAACTGTCAACTGTGGGACCTTATATAGACAGGTGTGTGCCTTTCCAAATCATATCCAGTCAATTGAATTTGCCACAGGTGGACTCCAATGAAGCTGCAGAAACATCTCAAGGATGATCAGGGGAAACAGGATGCACCTGAGCTCAATTTTGAGCTTCATGGCAAAGGCTGTGAATACTTATGTACATGTGCTTTCTCAATTTTTTTTATTTTTAATAAATTTGCAAAAACCTCAAGTAAACTTTTTTCATGTTGTCATTATGGGGTGTTGTGTGTAGAATTCTGAGAAAAAAAAATGAATTTAATCCATTTTGGAATAAGGCTGTAACATAACAAAATATGGAAAAAGTGATGCGCTGTGAATACTTTCCGGATGCACTGTACCTGTATGTCCTCAACGCATACCAATGTTACTTCTTATAAAGACGGAGTGAAATCAAGGTTGCATTTCAGTCAACATTTATTTGAATAGACATGCAAGGATCTTTTTTCACTTGACTTTTGCTGAGGTACTGTAGCACAGAATGATGTTGGTGTCGTCGCCCCAGGATTCTTTAGGTCATCCCGTCAATCCGTCAAGTTCTGTGAGTGGCCGCGTTTTCACTGTTGCGGTCCTGCAAACCCAGGCAGTCTTAATAAAGTCTATTGGCAACGTTACACAGAACTGATCCGAATAAAAGCCACAAATCACGCACCTGTTAAAAACAAAACGTTAAAAACATTTCAGTGACTATTTTTTCGATACCACATGACCAGTATGTCATCGTTTTGCAATCGGTGTCTACGTGTCTTTACCTCCGCAACGTGCGTACACATGGTTTAAATTTCAGAAAAATGTTTTTATTTACTTATCTTTACCCCAATCTCTGTGTAAAAAGTGGAAAGAGTATCCTTTGGTGAGTGCGCACGGTCTACTACTGATGGCCTGGAGACATTAGGCGCTACCATGTGAATACTGAAAGATTGACAACTAAGGAAAATATTATTTATTGGGAAGAAAAAGTTGGCCAACTCATGGAATAGGTTTATATTGCTATAGCGATAATTCTACACATAGGGAAAAAATAATAATATTTGAATGTTCTAATGTAATCAGATGGATTTGCGCCATATCCAGGATATTTTCCTGCCTTTCGAGGCTGCATAAGAGGTTTGAGGATTAGCGACACCCAATTTGATTCGGCGGGTTTTGTAATGAATATATAGGCTGCAATCTATAATTTACTAGATAATTAAAGGATGTACATTTCAGAACCTTAATCTAAATAATTACAACTAATTACTTAATAATTAATTACTATTAATACTACATTACTATTAATATTTATTTGTTACTAATTGCCATTGTCACTACTAATATTATGACTTTACTATCATTAACTATTATACCTCAGTCTCAGGTATGCAGCAGGGGGCGCCAAGGTAGCCATCTTCCAAATACGGACCGCCCGATAACTGAGGTAGTGTGAACGACAGAGGAGCGGCTCGTTGTTAGACTTTGAGAAAGTGATGGGAAATGAACGGTTCTTCCACATTCGGACTCTAGTTTGAAGTTTTGTGTAAGTAAATATTTTTTTACTTGCTTCCCTTGAATATCTCTAGACGGCCGGTGTTTCATTTCGCGGACAAGGCACGAGGTACTCCACTGCGCACTTCCTTGGAAACGTCGTCGTCCTAGCAGTACAATATTAGTAGGTCTTAAATGTTATCTTACGTAAAAAGCATAACCCCACCTATCTATATTGTTAGAATTCATAACTTCAAGTCATTTACAGAATTTGAATTTTTATTGCGGATTAAGACAATTATTTCTATGTCAAAGTAAAAGCCATTATAACAATCCTGGCATATTTCTCCTATTCTCTATTAAGGCAGTTTGTGACTACAGTATTTAAAAATGTTGTATCTTGTCAGTCTGTTTCTGATTATAGTTGCTTCTTGGTAAAATCTCAGTCACATTGTTTAGAATTATTATACGTTTTTAAATACTTTGTTAAATCTTTACCTAATTAATTGCCAGCACCCAGAGGTTTTATAAACTGGATTCCGATCTCTGCACATAAACACGGTGCATAATAAACCGTTTAGTGCCTCAGCGATTTCATGATCGGTGAGTGTCCGTATCTCTTCAGTAATCTCCAAAGGAATACACTGCACATGTGTTTTATTCTTAATCTCTTATTCAATATGAATACTGATTACTTTTGTGCATGTGTTCACTTATTAATTTGTGACAATAAATTATCCTGCAAGTAAGAGTGAGTGTGAATTTAAGTAACAGAGTGATATCCTCTCAGGGCTGTTTCATAGCTTGTGCCTCCTCCCTATGACCCAATGATGGTAAAAAAATGAATTACATTATTAAATGATGCCTCAGTGAATCAATAAGTAACTGCAAAATAATAATACATAATAATAAATAAAACTGCAAGTTCCATGTTGCTTTCTACTTAGCTCAAAAATGTAACAACAGTGACCAAGTACAATGGCCAATACTACTGACTGCTAAGCAACTTGATTTTTTCTTTTTATTTAGGCACTAAATCATTTATCATTAATAAGAGTCATGCACTAAAGTGTGAGATGTCAGTCAGTCATTATCCAACCCGCTATATCCTAACTACAGGGTCATGGGGGTCTGCTGGAGCCCAGTCAACACAGGAACAAATCCCGGGCAGGTTACCAGCCCACCCACACACACGGGACAATTTAGAATTGCCAATGCACCTAACCTGCATGTCTTTGGACTTTGGGAGGAAACCGGAGTACCCAGAGGAAACCCATGCATACACAGGGAGAACATGCAAACTCCACGCAGGGAGGACCCGGGAAGCAAACCTAGGTCTCCAAACTGCGAGGCATCAGCGCTACCCACTGCGCCACCGTGCCACCCCAGTGTGAGATGTTTATATAATTTTTCTTTTACAACTTTCTGTTTTGTTTAAATTCCATATATGTCAAAATAGAAGAACACTTTTGTCTGAAACTGACAAGAAAATAAAATGAAATGTGCCGTAGGCTTTCTGTGAAATTCTTATATTTTTATACTGTAGACTAATAGTCAGATTACTGCTTAAACATATTCTTACTCCCTGTCTTTAAAGGATGCTTTATTTTAATAATCTGAATTCATTGGAGTAAAAGAAAAATCCACTTTATCTAATACTTAATGCATATTTGCATTATATATTTTATACTGTTAACTTTTTTCCCTCCTGCCCAGTCATGACCCCCCTAGTCAATTCTATACAAATTTTTCGGTTTACCAATTGATTTCCCAACAGATTCTTGCATGGTAGCAGGGTTTAGCACTGCCATTTCATGAATCTGATGCCCAGGTCATTGTCGGTGTGGCATCTGCATGTTCTCCTCTTTTAGGTTTTCCTCTAAATATTCCCAGTTTTCCTCACACATTACAGATAACTGCACATTGGGGTGACTGGCAATTTCAAGTGGGCTCTATGTATGTGTGAATGCATGACCCCCTGATGGACTGGTCTCCCATGCAGTGTTGGTTCCAGCCTTGTACCAGTTGTTGCTAGAATAGGCTTTGTCTCCCTGTGACTCTGAACTGGATTAAGCAGATTAAATAGTTTTTAAAATAGATAGAAATACAAAAGATGTCTCAGTTATGCATACTGCTGGTTTGGTGCCAGTTTAATGTAACACATTTTATCCATGCAGCAGTCATTTTTTTTTCAATCTTAACCACACTACTACATAATGAAGAAGAAGAAAGTTCTTTGTGCTTCAATGGTCATTTGAGCTGTGAAGAATTAAAAAGTGCAACCAAAAGAAATTCAGAATATCTGATAGCCTGACAAAGTAAATGACATTTAGACTTGAGCTGGTGAGTTAATAATGGCTCATACGAAACTGAAGGCATATTATGTGGTGTTTACTGAAAGAAAACAGAAACAGCGAGCAGAAGTATGCTGTGCCATTTGTCAACAGATTAAAAAATCAAGAGGTCAGTTATTATGCATAAATTCATACAGTACTTAGAATCATCAAGCTGAGCACAAGTTGTATTTTGACTTATTAAAGTAAAGTACAGTATGTTCATAAACATTCATTACGCAAGAAATCTACACTGTCCTTTAAAAAAAAAAATCCAGCTCCTAAAGGAACATCACGGCTATAAAGTTTTCAACCCAAATGATTTCATAATCAGAAGCCAACTTCCAGCTTTGATGGAGGAACAGACCCAAAAATGATGATGTTCTATTATCTGTTAGTTATCCTGTGTTTGTAATGACGGCCAAGAAAGGTTTTAATCTGTTTACATGTAGAATCTAAATAACAAAATCCCTGATATAGCAGGCTTCAAAATGGGCCAACACTAAGCAAACACAAGCAATATCATGTTTGTGAAAAAGAAAATCTCAAGTTACTTGTGTCTCATAACCCTCATGTCAGATATCTAGTTCTATGCTCACAACGTCTCAAACATATGTATTTTTTGTTGAAATATTGTGAAATAAACCAGCTGCCAAAGACCATCTTGTGAATGACTGAGGAGAGCATTCAAATATGATCAAGCTTTAGACCTTAAGACATGTCTCTCCCTCCTCATTAGATAGATAGATAGATAGATAGATAGATAGATAGATAGATAGATAGATAGATAGATAGATAGATAGATAGATAGATAGATAGATAGATACTTTATTAATCCCCAAGGGGAAATCCACAAATTCACATTAGGCTACCCGAGTAATGAGCTTTTTTTTATCATGGGCAGTTCAAAGTTGTGAGCTACTAAACGCCATTAAAGACAATTGTACCAGAACTTTGTTATCTCAAGTCCTAATTCCAACATAAGATTACAAGATTTTCTTTTTGTAGTTTGATACTTGTGAATTTGTACACCAAATTTAGACATAGACAAATACTAGGAGTAATGAAACAAGCATTTCTATTGAAGACATGAAATGAACTCTAATTACAAAAAGCAAGTGGACTGAAAATAAGAGGCTACATCAACTTTACTACATTTTCATTTAAAAACACAGACATTAGTCTCCATTTAGGCCTTTTGCCACACACACACACTGCCCCCAGCTTTTTTAACCCATGAAAACAGAGACTTTCTGAAATGCACTTCAGAGTCATAGTTTCTTGAAAGGTGTTTGCAATGTGAACAGGTGAAGACGTAGAGTTTTGAAAAAACAGACTCAAACATAGCCCTCTCTGGATTGAATCCTGCTCAGTCACCTTTCACAGAAGAAAACCGTATTTCAACATAGTGAACATGCAGGAGTTGCTTTCTATGGTGCTTGTTGTGTTCCTTACCTGTGTACATCTAAATTGCTTTTGGCACAGTTTTAATGTTGTATATATGCACAAAATTTAAATAATTTACCTGTCGCTACAGCTTGATGCTGTGGCTGGTATTACTAGCCCTTCAAGATTCTTACACTGATGTGCTCGTGCCCATTGTGATCAAATGTCTTTATTATATGCCTTTTTGGCCGTTTGAGTGTGGACTGACATGTTTTTGTAAACAATGTGACCCCATCGTATGTACAGATGTCATTTTCATTTAAAAAATTCTGTAATGTGGACATAGCCTTAGTGTTCCTGAAGGAGGAGGACTGAGAAGTGTGGCTCTAACAAAACACACTCTTTGGTCAATGACTCTGTGTAGGAAAAATTTTAAGACATTGTGAAAGTCACACATTTTAAATTATAGAAATGTTTCCTTATTCTGTGATGATATATACAGTACAGTATAACAATAAAGGAAATTCTAATTTGATGCATGACAGGCTCAAACACATGCTCTTCAATTGTAACTGGCTTCTGTATCTCTAGTGGTCCTCATTTTAACTGCACTATCTTAAATCTTGAATTTTTCCCCAGCACATTATTCTCAACATTCTTTGTTAATCTTTTCAAACACTCAGATATAACATATATGTGCTATCTTCTAATTTGATTTAAGTAATGGTATTTAGCAATTTAAAAAAATACTACTGCTATTGTACTAATACTTACAACTCTCATTATCCAGTTATAGGACCACGGGGCCTGAGATCATCCAGCAGCACCAGTGTGACAAGCTATTACAGGGCACCCTCACTACTCTCACACCCACATTCACTAACAGGGTCAATGTAATGTTGCCAGCCAACCTAAACAGTAACTCCTCAACCTTTGTCTCCATACAGATGGTCACATTCATGTACTTCTTGTTCCCAATACCCGGTAGTGCTTTGAAAAAAGGTTGCTAAATGCAACCTTAAATAAGAAACATAGCCCAGGAGGTCCCAAAAATAGTAATATGAGTGTTTCAGGTTAAATACATAATATTAATACTTAAAACATATAAAAATGTCTATTTTTGAAATGATTTACATTTCATTAACATAATTCTAACTTAATTTCTTTGTCTGACATTTATTTATTTGTGGAAGAAGGTAAATAGTAGCAATAATGTCTCTGTTACTAAGCCAAGATTTTGTAAGTAAACTGACATCAGACTTTGCAATTTTGTACAGTAAGTTGAACTCTTTTATTTCTGCTCCATTATGTGATTTACAGTTCCTGCCATTCAAGCTTTCATTGCACAATGCCAATTGTACCACAGTGCTAGCTGGTATCCGTTTCTTGTAGTCATTTGCCACTGGAGGACGGAGTGGTGGCTCTGAGGCTAGGGATCTGCACTGGCAATCGGAAGGTTGCCGGTTCGAATCCCATAAATGCCAAAAGGGACTCTGCTCTGTTGGGCCCTTCAGCAAGGCCCTTAACCTGTAATTGCTGAGCGCTTTGAGTAGTGAGAAAAGCACTATATAAATGCAAAGAATTATTATTATTATTACTGGTATAGTAGGAATTTGGACTCACAAAGGTCTTCTGATGTTGAAAATAGGGCTACAGTTTCAGGATTAAATAAAGGATTTGTTTTACTTGTTATGTGTTATCACGCACTTGTCATATACAGTGGAAAATAATAACAAATACTCTGGTAATAATACTGGTAAGCTTAATAAGATACTGATAAGCTTAATAAGATCATCTTAATCCTCAATTCACTTTAATAAAAGGACAAGTGCCTGTGTGTCTGTGTATCTCTTTGTCCTTCCACTTGCTGTATCTCTGTCATTCCAACAGATGGCACATCACAAACATTTGCAATAATAAAATGCATTGCATCTTTCATTCCAACAGATGACACATCACAAACATGGCATATAACAGAGACATTTGCATTGCATTTGTAATTTAAACAGATGGAACTTCACAAACATTTGGAATAATGCATTTTAGCAGTCTACTACAAATGGTTGTAATGCACCATCCATTGGGACAACAAATGCAATGCATTTTATTACTAAATGCATTACAAATTACATCTAATACATGATGCACTACAAATGTTAACACTGAAGTCTGCATTGATTAGTTAGACTTCAGCCCAACTTAGAAGGGTACTACAGTTTTGTACTACATCTAAATCTTAAATCATAACAGTTAATTAGATCCAGGGCAGAGTCTTAAACTAGTGATATGCATTTTAGTTTGTTTATGTATGTTTTTAAGGTGCTTCTGGATTTTTTGACAAAAACGTAATCATATCTGTGAGAGTTTGTCACAAATAAATATCTAGACATAACGGATTTTGAGGAGATACAGTGTTTGGTACTTTTATCACACACCCCAAGAGTCCTAGGTTCAAAATCTAACTCATGCAATTTCTTGATAGAATTTTTCTTTTATTTTTTTCAGAAAAATTACTCCTGGGTAGGACCTAATTTGGATATGATGATTTTTGTTTTGTTTCTTCCTGTTTCACAATTCAGATTTTTTATATTCCTGTCCACAATGTATTCTTATTTGTGAAAAGTGCTGTCCAAGGTAACCCTTATTCTTGGCTCCTCTCAAAGCTATTTTTCTGTATTGTTAAGGAACTTTTTTTGTTTTAGAACCAAATTATTCTCAGCCACATATACTATGAATATATTTCATATTTAATAACTCCTTTCAAGGTCTATATGAAATATCACTTCTTCTTAACATGCTGAACCTTTTCAAAAGACTTACCCCTGACACGTGGCTGGGGCTGAGACAGGACATAATTCTCTGTCCAAAATTGATAATTGGCAGCTACTGTACAGTGGATTCAGACCCCTTCACTTTCTGCTTTTTATGTTGTAGATTCAATTTTAAATGAATAAATTTGCAATTTCTACCCATCATTCTACACTAAATAACCCATATCATTCTACACTAAATAACCCATAATGGCAAAGTAAAAAATGTCTTCAATAAGGGTTGCAAATATATTAAAAATCCAAAACTGGAATACTCATTTATATAAGTATTCAGACCATTTGTTGTGGCACTCCAAATTGTGGTCAGGTGAATCCTTTAATTATCCTTGAGATGTGTCTAGAACTTGACTGGAGTCCACCCGTGGCAAACAGAACTGATTGGACATTGTTTAGGAGGGCACAGACCAGTATATATGAGGTCCCACAATTCACACTACATGTCAGGACAAAAACTAAGACATGAAATCCAAGGAACTCTCTGTAGTCTTCTGTGATCAAATTATGGTGAGCCATCGATCAGAGCAAGGGGATAAAGCCATTTATAAAGCCCTGAATTTGTCCAGGACCAAAGCAGCCTCAATAATTGTGAAATAAAGGAAGTTTATAACACTAGGTCTATTCCTAGAGTTGGCCAACCATCCAAACTGAGTAACTGGGCAAGAAGGGCCTTGGTCAGGGGGGTGAACAAGAACCCAGTGGTCACCCAAGCAGAGCTTCTTCTGAGATGATAGGACCTGTTGGAAGGATGGCCATCTCAGCAGCATTCCATCAATCATGGTAGAGAGGCTTACTCCGGCTTGGAGTTTGCCTAATGACCTTTAAAGGACTCTTGAGAGCATGAACAAAAAGATTCTTTGGTCTGATGAGATAAAAATAAAGCTCTTTGATCAGAACTCTAATCACTATGCCTAGGAAATAAGAAGCTTCTTATCCAGTTTAGTGGTGCTTGAGAGGATCTGCAAGGAAGAATGCAATAAAATTCCCAACTCCAGGTGTGCAAATGTTGTACAGACTTATTCAACAGACTTACAGTGGTGTGAAAAACTATTTGCCCCCTTCCTGATTTCTTATTCTTTTGCATGTTTGTCACACAAAATGTTTCTGATCATCAAACACATTTAACCATTAGTCAAATATAACACAAGTAAACACAAAATGCAGTTTGTAAATGGTGGTTTTTATTATTTAGGGAGAAAAAAAAATCCAAACCTACATGGCCCTGTGTGAAAAAGTAATTGCCCCCTGAACCTAATAACTGGTTGGGTCACCCTTAGCAGCAATAACTGCAATCAAGCGTTTGCGATAACTTGCAATGAGTCTTTTACAGTGCTCTGGAGGAATTTTGGCCCACTCATCTTTGCAAAATTGTTGTAATTCAGCTTTATTTGAGGGTTTTCTAGCATGAACTGCCTTTTTAAGGTCATGCCATAGCATCTCAATTGGATTCAGGTCAGGACTTTGACTAGGCCACTCCAAAGTCTTCATTTTGTTTTTCTTCAGCCATTCAGAGGTGGATTTGCTGGTGTATTTTGGGTCATTGTCCTGTTGCAGCACCCAAGATCGCTTCAGCTTGAGTTGATGAACAGGTGGCCGGACATTCTCCTTCAGGATTTTCTGGTAGACAGTAGAATTCATGGTTCCATCTATCACAGCAAGCCTTCCAGGTCCTGAAGCAACAAAAAAACCCCAGACCATCACACTACCACCACCATATTTTACTGTTGGTATGATGTTCTTTTTCTGAAATGCTGTGTTCCTTTTACACCAGATGTAACGGGACATTTGCCTTCCAAAAAGTTAAACTTTTGACTCATCAGTCCACAAGGTATTTTCCCAAAAGTCTTGGCAATCATTGAGATGTTTCTTAGCAAAATTGAGACGAGCCCTAATGTTCTTTTTGCTTAACAGTGGTTTGCGTCTTGGAAATCTGCCATGCAGGCCGTTTTTGCCCAGTCTCTTTCTTATGGTGGAGTCGTGAACACTGACCTTAATTGAGGCAAGTGAGGCCTGCAGTTCTTTAGACGTTGTCCTGGGGTCTTTTGTGACCTCTCGGATGAGTCGTCTCTGCGCTCTTGGGGTAATTTTGGTCGGCCGGCCACTCCTGGGAAGGTTCACCACTGTTCCATGTTTTTGCCATTTGTGGATAATGGCTCTCACTGTGGTTCGCTGGAGTCCCAAAGCTTTAGAAATGGCTTTATAACCTTTACCAGACTGATAGATCTCAATTACTTCTGTTCTCATTTGTTCCTGAATTTCTTTGGATCTTGGCATGATGTCTAGCTTTTGAGGTGCTTTTGGTCTACTTCTCTGTGTCAGGCAGCTCCTATTTAAGTGATTTCTTGATTGAAGCAGGTGTGGCAGTAATCAGGCCTGGGGGTGGCTACGGAAATTGAACTCAGGTGTGATACACCACAGTTAGGTTATTTTTTAACAAGGGGGCAATTACTTTTTCACACAGGGCCATGTAGGTTTGGATTTTTTTTCTCCCTAAATAATAAAAACCACCATTTAAAAACTGCATTTTGTGTTTACTTGTGTTATATTTGACTAATGGTTAAATGTGTTTGATGATCAGAAACATTTTGTGTGACAAACATGCAAAAGAATAAGAAATCAGGAAGGGGGCAAATAGTTTTTCACACCACTGTATCTGAATACTTAGAAAAATGAGAGATTTCAGTTTTTGATTTTTAATAAAATTGAAAACATGTTTTCTCTTTGGCATTATGAGTTAGTGAGTGTAGACTGATGGGCAGAAATAGCAAATTTAAAATTAATGTACAACACAATAAACTCTGCAGAACGTGAAGGGGTCTGAATACTTTCTGAATCAACTGTAAATGCTTCTTAAATATGAGCTATGAAAAATATAGAGCTGCAACTGTTCAATTTCCTCATTTTATGCAAATTTGTATTTAAGTGGGACGTAAGTTAAACATTTACACGGATGCACTTTTTTACATACATATATGCCAAGCACACTTGCGTAATTGGCCTATTGTAAAAATGCATTCAGAGATTGGAAAAAACACCTGTTTCTGCATTTAAATCCTATGTGGATAAAGAGAAGAGTGCCACTTGTTTAGCAGTATCA
This sequence comes from Erpetoichthys calabaricus, assembly GCF_900747795.2. Taxonomy (NCBI): domain Eukaryota; kingdom Metazoa; phylum Chordata; class Cladistia; order Polypteriformes; family Polypteridae; genus Erpetoichthys; species Erpetoichthys calabaricus. The sequence continues at coordinate 72,272,081 of NC_041402.2, forward strand.
GTGATTGTGCTATACTTCTGAGGACCTGTTTTTAAATATTTCAGAGCCTGACAAACAGGTTAGTCGTCTGTATAATTTAGTAATTTTTTTTTTAACTTTTGCTCTGTCAAACTGTCTTTGTGAGGAACAGCCAATTATGAAATTCTCCGGAAATATGGGCTCCTTTTGAAAGTTTCAGTGTGCTTGGATACCTGAGCAAGTGCTATCGGTAAGTAGGAAGCATAGCATTAACATATTGGATGCCAGCACTTTTCTGTGCTAAGTTAATGAGATTTTCTTTGAAAGCTTCATTTTTTCATCTGTGGACATACAGCTGGTGTGACTTGCCAAAAAACTCCCAAAGGACATACTCCCAGAAGCATTGTGGCATGTCAATATGCATTTTAGCAATTTCCAGTCTGGCTTTTTATGTTTTTCTTTCAATGATTCTTCTTCCATTGAGCCCACTGCCACTCAAAAAGCGAAGGATGATGCGATCAGCAACAGATGGACTTTGACCCTTAGAGTTCAGCTTGTATCTCTTTAGAAGTTGTCCATGGGTTTTTGCCTACCTTTTTCGCTATCCTGCTGCTCATTCTGGGGTCGAGTTTCCTCTTGTGGCTGTGGCCATTTAGGTTGGCTACTGTACCTTAAACTTCATAATTATATTTGCAACTGTTGTCACAGGAACATCAAGCTGCTTGGAGATGGTCTTGTAGCCTTTACATTAACATGCTGGTCTATAATTACCTTTCTGATCTCCTCAGACAGCTGTCTACTCTGGTCCACGTTTTAGTGTGGGACACACAATGATACCAAACAGCAAAGTGACTATTCTTCTCCTTTTAAATAATCTGAATGACTGATTGCACGGTTGGAGACATGTGTAATACTAAAGAAAACAGCTAGTTTGAAACATTTCTATAATCCAACTAGTGCTGGGCAGTATACTGGTTCATACTGAAAACCGTTTTTTATTTTTGTTATAATATGGATTTTTCTTATATCGCAACACCGGTTTAAATTGCATAAACAACATTTGGAACGTGGCGCAGTAGGAAACTGTTTAAGGGGGACCTTTTTCACTGCTACACCGCTAAACACATGCAACAGAGTACATGCGTTACTGGAGGTGTTGCGCGGGGGCTCTTTTTCACTGCTACACCGCTAAACACATGCAATGGAGTACATGCGGTAGTGGAAGTATTGCACGGTCAAAATGGACAGAGAACATTCCGAAACTGAAGCTGTAGCAGTCGATAAAGTTGAACATGATAACACAGAAGAACTTTTGCTGGAAAAAGGAGCCGTGTCTGTTGTCTGGAGATACTTTGGATTTAAAAGGTTGGATGTGGACCATTATGTTCAAATTTTGAATACTGTTTCTATACTACTGGATAATACTGCAAGCCAAGTTATACATGTTTTATTTTTTTCAATACTGTGTATTGTACCTGGGTACTGTGTAATAGTGTGATGACATGTTGACTAATTCTTTGCAGTATTATCCAGTAGTATAGAAACAGTATTCAAACATTTGAACATAATGGTCCACATCTGATCTTTAAATCCAAAAAATCTAGTAAATTAAACATTGATTTTAGGATGAAGTTTAGTTTATGACATTCTACTTTAATTACAAAATAAACTATGAGAATAAAGTGAAAATGTCGAGAATAAAGTAAACATGTCGACTTTATTCTCAACATACTGTATAGGTTTTTTTTCTTCCCTGTGTCCGTATTTTTTTTCATCACTGTGGCCCTAATACGCTTCCGTAGGGCTATACCACAAATAGCATTATAAATGCAAGTTGCAGTTTTATTATTTATGTATATAGCTTAGCTTGAAGCAAGGTCCATATTAATGCAGTTTACCTTAGTGATGGTTCAGTTGGTAAAGATGTCATCACCAAGTTGCACTTGTTTTATTTTATTTTATTTTTATTTGGTGAAGTGTAATGCACCTGGGCTTGAAGTCTTGAAGTAATAGTATTATTACTGGAAGTTGCACTGTTATTTATTTTGTTGTTATTATTTATTAGTTTAAATATTATGCAGTTTAATGATGGTAAAGTTGTTTAAAAAGTCACTTTAACTTGTCAGTGGGCAGAGATTGTTAACATTAACAGAAAGTGTAGATGTTTTACAAAAAATATTTACTCTTTATTCCTTTTCTAAGACATGTTCAGTGCAGCACAACTTTTGTCAAGCAAAATGCTAAATTTGTTCAATAAAAAGGCTCTATATTTTGACTGCAACTGTCATGCAATGTGATTCCTTCTCTTCATTAGTGCCACCCCCTTGAAAACTATCACTTTATGGGGCCATGTAAACCTGTATTGATACTTTTGTGCACATTAAAATGTTTTTTTGCGCAATGTACAATTCTCGTGACAGTGGAATAGGTTATTCTTAGCCAGTAATTGCAGTGGAAAATGTGGTTAACATCCACTAATGCATGGGAAAAAAATACAGTTCAATACCGTGAAACCGGTATAATTTTGAAAAATACCGTGATATACTGTAGAATTTTGGTCATACCACCCAGCACTAAATCCAACTATTTATGATCTTTTCTATGGAACCAACCAATGTGTCCAGGCCATTTTAGAATTTCTTTGGAGAACAAACAATATCTCTTTTGACATTGGCTTTTCTTTACTCAATGACATATCAAAGGCATGCAGGTATTTCTTCTCACTTAATTACTTTTCAGGAGGCATAGAACACTTTTTCAATGAGCTGTACGGAGACCAACAAAGTTACCCTCGTCTGTATGTCCAATTAAATGCAAATTAGTGAATAACTGTCACCACTGATTAGTCTTCCAAATAAACTTTTTAAAAAGTTGTTCTGCCAACTGTCTACTGCAGTAAATATGTTTAATAAATTTGCTCAAAGTCAAAGTGCTTTAGTAAATCTTTAGAAGAGAGGCTTAAAGGGCCTGTTATAGAACATGTATTAATCACTTAGTGCTACATAACACACAAAAAGCTTTTGTTAAGGTCTTGTTATGTACTAGTAAGTTACTAATAGATACACAATAAGTGGCTCCTATTCTAAAATGTATTTTAGTTTATTATAAACAAACAAAGCCTTTGTTAAGGTCTTGCTACATTCCAACATATGGCTAATAGATGCACCTAGATAGCCTCTACTCTAACGTGTTACCAGCTTTTCCTTATCACTCAACAGTGAAAAATCAGATACTTATGTGCAGTAAAGGTCAAAACACTTTTACTTGATTATAGGTCTGATCAGCTAGTGTGCATAGTGCCATTAAGCCAAACCACAGATTTCTCATTGTAGGTCCTCTCTATTTTAATGTATTACCTTTCATTTTGTGCACATTTAATTATTTAATATATTTCACATTAATTCTGTGTGATTTATGAATGGCTGTCCTGTTTATATATAGATGTACCCTTATAGTGTGGGTATAAAATCAGAGCTAGCACAAGACATGAACGTATTTGTTTGACATATCATAATAGGAAAGAACATCTGATAAGAATCTGCCTTATCCAGTTACAATTAACATTCTTTGTATTTTAGGTAATTCTATTTCACATGATCTAGTTGACCAAATGGAGTCCAAAGGCTGGGCACCCATCCACCAAGCTGCTTTCAGGAATTATGCCAAACAGGTGCAGAGAATCGTGGAGACAACTGGAGCTGACCAGCTTGAAACTGTAACACAGGATGGCCTAAGAAACACCCCACTACTGCTTGCCGTTTTAAGACATAGTAAGCAGGCCATAGATGTTCTAGTAGGTCTGGGTGCTGATGTCTCTGCACTTAATGCACACAATTATGGTGTGGTGGAAATTTGTGCTTCTCAAGGATATACAGACCTCTTGGAGCGTTTCATTAGTTTGAAAAACACAAGCTTGGATGTGTATGGAAGGTTAATTAAGTTATTCATCTCAGAAGATGACAAAGAGACTCTGTGTGCTGGCAGAGCCATTCTGACTTTGGGTAGCAGTCAAGAAGGCCAAGAAATGCACACACCTTCTTTAATTAAAGGTGGCTTGGTTATGGTAGCCATTAACCAGATGAAGAAGAAGAATTGCAAAGAGGAGGTCAAGGAGCAGGCTTTAAGCATCCTGATGAATGTCTTAGAAGACCCCAGTGTTAAGGAGCAGATCTATAAGAGTGATGGGCTCACCGTCCTCATCTCTTTACTTCACACAGAATCACCAACACTATGCCAGGGAGCACTTTTAATGATTGAAGCAATAGTTTCACATGAAAAATATGCAAGCACCTTTTTACAATGTAATGGATTGCCTGTACTATTGAAGGTGATACGGCAAGCAAAAGAAAGTGACAGGGAAGGACATGATGACAATGTTTTGATCGCGTCTCTCAACAGCCTAGGAGCCATAGCCAGGGCCAGTGACAGCTGTCGTGAGGCAGTGAGTAAAGAAAATGAACTCTTCCCTCTACTTGTGCAGCTGCTTCAAGAAACAAATTCAAAGCATCATCTGATTGTCTTGTGTAAAGCAGTGTCCAGTGTGGTCATGTGTCACCATGGTAACCAAACAGCATTTATCGAGAAGAACGGAGTCACTCCTCTCATTTCTCTGGTGAAAGTGAAGAATAGAGAGGTGCAGTTGAGTGCCATCAATACCCTTAACAGGTAACACATGTTATTGTCCTAAACACTGCAGACTGGGAAATTCAGTAAACAATAGGTAACTGTTTATTAAATAATAATGTTGCTTGTATCTGCTGATAATGCATGCAAAGTACAACATGTTTTTCTTGACAAGCAGTGGAGCCTGTACACACTATAGAGAATTCAGTACTTAAAAGAAACTGCAGTCATATTTGATCAGTTCATCACAAGTCACAATTATTGTTTTTAGGTCCAATTTAAATGGAAAAGTTTAAGCTTATTAACATAATGCTCATTTTTATATATATCAGTGATTGTGTTGATACCAGAGCATTTTTACAATTCATTGCTTGTGCAAAGATATATATTTTGGTAAGCGTAAGCTATGAATAGTAACCTATTCCATCACAAAACCAATCTAGCTTATCACATACACACATTTTGCTTCTTTCTTCGGCTATAATTGTTGTTGGAAATAGAGTGGCAGCATGGTTTATTCTCAAGAAATACTTCAGAAGCTTACAATCAAGTCATTTTGTTGTTTACATTTTAAAATTCAGGAGACCGCTACATATCATTTTGTCACTTCCAATGGGCCTGTGGTATGTGGAAGTGACAAAAGTGAAAGATTGTTCTCTAATGATCTGCTTCTTATTTCATGTCTTCAAGGCCAGTAACAAAAGATGCCAATTTATCCTGCCTCCTGTTCGCATAAAGGAGGATGACTGAAGTAGATATACAATTTCTTGCCTGTTAACACAGTTTTTTTAATTCTCAAACAAAATACAATTTTAGATATGAAACCCCAAGTGAACAAATAACAGAAAACCTTGATACTTGCAGTTACAAAAGAAAGGTATGAAATTCTAAATAATCTTCATGTATGCCTGGATGTTTCACTGTGTATTATGGTTTTCTTTCAACATCCCGAAGGTCTGTGTGTTAGGTTTGTTTGATGCCTGTCTGAATGTGGGTGTATATATGAGATGGGCTCAGTTTTAGACAGGCACCCCATTCAAGGTTGGATCTTGCCTTCTACACAATGCTGTTGAGGATAGGCCCCAACCATTGCAACCCTGACATTGCTTAAGCAGACATAATTATAAATGGCTTCTGGTCCTGCCATAACAACCCAGTGGGGTTTATGTCTGGGTTTCAACAACCCATTGCAAAACTCTATTTACATTTTTTTCACTTCTTTTCCCTCATACAATACAATTTAGTTTTGTATAGCCCAAAATCATACAAGAAGTGCTGCAATGGGCTTTAACAGGCCCTGCCTTTTGACAGCCCCCTAGCCTTGACTCTAAGAAGACAAGGAAAAACTCCCAAAAAAACCCTTGTAGGAAAAAAAATGGAAGAAACCTTGGGAAAAGCAGTTCAAGGTAGGTTGGGCGTGCAGTGGGTATCAAAAAAAGGGGTAAATAAAATACAATACACAGAACAGAACACAAGTAATTCTCAATATAATATAATATAATGCAATACAAATATTACAAATACAGAGCAGAATTCAACAGTAGATGATATCACATAATATGATTTGGATTTGTTCAGAGTCCTGGAAACCTCAGCCATCAAGCTGCCTCCCCCTATTGGCCATTCCACAGCTCAGTCAGCACTGGGCTAGCCAATCCAAAGAAAGGACCTCTCTACCCAATGATTCCTGCAATCCCCATCCACCCTGTTGTAGACTTGTGTGTTTTGCAGCTTTGTATTGATGCTCATCTCACCTGCACTTTCATCTCCTGAAATTCTTTTAAAGAATCCCTGAACAAATCCATGCCTTCCATAAGGGCAAGTCTTCCAGGTCTTAATTTTTTGTAACTATTACTCAAAAAGGGAGGGAACCATCAAAAACCCCAAACAAAAAGACTTTAAAGTTAATTTTATAAAGCAAATGTAGAATAACAAATAACAAAGTTAATTCCAAAAATACAAAGTATAACATTACAAAATTCAAAATACAAAACACAAAATTCTAACAGTATACAACTAATAGAAGATGAGAAAGACAAACCTAACAAACCGAAAAGCAAACCAAAGTCCCAAACCATTCAATTCAAAGACAAATGCCAAAATTGAAAACAGAAAAACTTAAATAAGATTATAAAATCAAATGTAATTAGCTAATAATGTAAAAACAAGTCAAGATCCAAAAATCCTAGCCATTATATGTATTAATTTCTTAAGGACAAAGCAACAATGAAGAAGCTCTGCTCAAGTGAAACTATGCCACTCCATTGATGCAGAGCCTGAAATTCTTGAAATAATGCCCAGGTTATAAACAAAGACATTAAAGCCCCTGTCACACTACACAACTTTTACAGTAATTTTCACTTATAACTTTCATTTACATAATCTTAGCAAGTCATGAGCAGTTGTAGTGCACACCTGCGACTGCCAGTCATGAAATGTGACATCACCAGTAACTCAGTCATAGTAATCTGTAATTTCCCTTGTCAACATCAAAGAGGTTTGATTTAGTCACAAACCATGATATGCGAGAGTTGACTACAACTGGATCCTCAGCCAGAATTAAAATTAATACAATACCAAAAACAAAGAAGACCCCAATCAAATCTACAAGAAGCAAAATATTGAAGAGTAATGTCAACATCAAAAAAAACAAAAACAAAGGAAAACGGAAGTTCTGGAGCACAAAAACACAGGAGAGGCTCTTGGAAATTTGCAGTCAGCACAAATGTCCATTCAACATCTTGTTTCATTAGTCACTGACTACTGTCTTCCACTTCCAAATCATGGAGCATGACATTGTCCTAAGGCATCTGGAGCCTGTAATCTAATTACCCCTTACACTATCGAAAACAATTAAAAGTTTAACAGCATAATTAATAGAAGACAAAAATAATCTTCTAAAGCTAACAGATGAAACCAACAAGAGACCAATTAACCAATTTTAAATAGAACAACTGAGAAGAATGTCAGAAACAAAATACAAAAGATACTAAAATGAAACCTCAAGGCAACAAGAAAATAAAACTAAAGTGGTACAGTATTATCAAATTATGTCACCTGAACCCTTGAGGGTTCTCTAAGTGAATTTTATAACTTCACATAAAGGTACAAACAGTAATGTAAGAACACATGCACCTGGTGACTTAATGCTAGGAATATCAAAAATAAAACATGGCTGTTGGAGGTATGTGTAGCTGAACATAATTATCACACTGTAGCAATAACAGGCTGACGTACCTTTGTGTAGATAAACAGCAGGAATGAAGGGATGAACTTGGTCAGCACAACATTCAGGTATATATTGTCTATCAGAAATTCATCAGTGCAATGAGAAATGAAGCAAAATGACACTTTTTAATTGGCTAAAAGAGTAGATAACAATATGCAAGCTTTCATAGCAGCTCAGGCCCCTTCTTCAGGCAAGATTTAATACAGAGACTGGAGTTGACTATGTTTATATACACACTAGGAAAGATAAATTATTCTAAAATGCGTATGCCAGACGTCTTTAGCGTCAAATATGAACAGTCCTCTACACCCTAAGATTCATTTAGCAAGAGAGGACAGCAACACATGATCAAGATCATCTGATAACTGTTAAACAAAGCCTTTTGAAGTTTGAGTTGAGTTGTTGAGTTTTCCCTGCAATGTGGATCTGTAATCAAATCTCCTGGACCAGTCAGAGTGATGTAAATAGTCCTCATATCTGGTCATACAACTCTTGTCTCTATGTTGTAATGTAATAAATTTCAGTATTACTTTAACTTCCCATTCCTTTCTTTCCTGCCATGTCTTGAAGTTTAGCTTAATAAGCATTGTGACTTTAACATCATTCCTACAGTGTCCATTGCTGCTGGAGTGAGCTCCTACATGAACATCTCTGATGCCATGATTAATGTGAGACCTGTGTAAATTCATTCTTTGGTGCAGTGTTTCTCCAGTTTCTCCCACATAGAGACAGACTATTGGTGGGACATGTCATGCACAGAATTTGGTAGACCACATTAGATGAGCTGCAGGAAAATGTTCCTGTTGGCAGTGTGGTATAACTACCCCATCTGTAGTGCAAATGTGAGCACAGGTTTCACATCTTTTCTATAGGTGGGAAGAATCCCTAATATGGACTAATATTACTTGTGCCAAATTCTGATCTTTCTATCATCACAAGTCACAGTTGCCAGTTTACATTCAACAACTAACCTAACACAGCATCTTTAGGATGTGAAAACAAAGCTGATTAAATTCCCTTGATTAATGTGTAAACTCCCCACACTGAATTAGGGGACAAACTCTTTTCAGTGGGCAATGAGGCAGTAATTTTACCCACTATGTCACCTGTCCTTACTATAAACTGGAGGAATGCTGAAGAGCACTGAGGGCAGCAGCAGTGAATATTCTGTAGAACTGTTTGGCAATTCGAGTTTGCTAGTACTCTGTTTGCTGATGTGTTCTGTTTTTAGTGACAGAGCAAACATTTACAGTCTAAAGAGCACAAGTGTTCTGTTGCTATACTATACGCATAGGACTGGCTCTAAACAGTAGAAGGAATAATCTGAACCTTTTTTTTTAAACAATGATAATTACTAGGGGTGTAAGAATGGTATTGTTAGCTCTATCACTCGAAACGCCTCTTTTAAACTATTGCACACTCAACTGAATGTTTGTAAGAGAGCTTACTATGTAAACAGTGCCGAGGAAGTGGCTGAACATACTGAAGGCGACTTCTAGAGATAATCCATCAAACGAACACATGAATCTGAAATACAACTTGTATATTCTTTAAGGTAAATAACAGAAAACTTTCTTAAGGGTGCCAAAAATCTTAAGCTACACAAATATCTACATATGCCACACTGTGACAATTATAATTACACAAAAAAGTGCAGTATAATAGCTGACTTTTATATAGCACCTGATATTGTTTCATGATTAGACTGCTGAACAGACTTACATGAAGAAATTAAACTGCTTATTATATAAATACACAGAGAAAACTAAAAGTGTGTGCATCACACATACAGTAGTTGTATAACAACCATGACAAAATAAACTATTGCTCACTACATTAAATTAATAATAATAAAAATAATTCTTTACATTTATATAATGCTTTTCTCACTACCCAAGAGTGTTTTACATGGTAAGTAAAATCTCTTAAATCACTTAAATCAAAATTAAAACCACTTAAATCACTAATGACTAAGGTGTAGCATCCACCTGGATGATGTGATGGCAGCCATTCTTGCACTAGTACACTCCGCACACATTAGCTGTTAGGTGGTAAAGGTGTGAGAGGGATCACAAGCCAATTAGGGACAGGGGATGCTTAGGGTCCAGAATGATTGGGCCATAGTGGACATCTGGATACACCCTTCTCTTCTTCAAGAATGCCCAGAGATCTTTTATGACCCCACATAGAGTCAAGACCTCAGTTTTACATCTCATCCAAAGGATGGTGCCATTTCTACAGAACAGTGTCCCCATCACTGTACTGGGGCATTGGGATCCACATTCAGACCATAGGGTAAGGGCCTCCTGCTGGCCTCGCCAACACCTCTTCCAGCAGCAACCCAAGCTTTTCCTAGATGGCCCCCCATCCCAGTACTGGCCAGGTCCAGACATGCTTAGCTTCAGGAGGATGACCTGTTCTGAAGTACAAGTGGTATGACTTCCACCATGAAACACCTTCAGAGGATTATACAGGGGAAAAAGCTAACAAGATATAACTTTTTGTAAGTAATAATTATGTTTAAAAATTATATGTATAATTTATAAATGCATTAAGTTTTTTTTTTCTGTAAAAGTGCTTTTTATTTTAAACCTTCATTTGTCAAATACTGAATATGATAGAGCAATTCTGTTGCCAGATTTGGATTCAGCACCCTCAAATCTATAAAGAACGCCTCAAATTTTTGACTGGAGTGAATTTAATTTAATGTTGGTGTTAAAATCAAGCAAAGATCTTAATTCCTGACTAGGCAGAGCTTAAAATCTGTACAATTTCTGTTCAATTTTATCCTTATAATCAAGTTCAGCCTTTCCAATCAAAGTTATAAATCCTTCTGTGCTACATGTGCCTCAATAGGTCACCTTATTTAAAAGGATTTTTTTTTATCTAATAATGCAATAAAGATTTGTTGATCCCGAGTTTATTGCTAGGGCAGACGTAAATGCTTTTAAAACAATAAGTGTTCAAAAATGCTGTTATCGGTGCTTCTTCCTTTAAACATTTCCCAATTTTAATTTGAAAGCATCCATATAAGCAATTAAGTTGTATTTTCTGTTCTCTTTTCAAGTCTGTCTTTAACAGTTAGGAAACCATCCAAACAGTTATTACCCATTAGAGAACTATGTATTACATCATTTGGAACAGTTTTACTTCAGTATTTTCAGGGGGCACTGAGTTATAGTTGAATGTAACTTGAATTCACAAAGGCGCGTTTCAAGAGCTGAAAAACACTCCAAGTGATAACAACTCTTACGGATGGTTACTTGTAAATGAAGAGAACACCACTGTGATCAGTAGAGCCCAGCGACACTTTGGCTGTAGATTTCTGTGGCCCCTTAGGTTACCTGTGCCTCCCACCACCTTGTACTGAATAAGCAGAATAAAAAAAAATGAATAATTGATGTTTATAATATTTTGTGTTAACAATGGCCTGATCACTGTTTATGTGGGATTTACACTTTATATACATGTATGCATGACATAAAGTTGAAACTGAATGTGATATAATTATTTCATATTGTAAGAAAATGTTAAAAAGTCCAAAAGTGTGACTACTTTTAGAGCCACTACTGGAACAATGATTATAGGAAATAATGAAAACTGTGCGTTCATTGTCTTCCTTATAATGGTCCTATTAACATTGTGTCCAGTAACATCCTGTAGCTCACAGTCAGTTTTCACATTTTTATGCGTCCATAATGCTGTTTTCTCTGTAGTCTGGCAGAGGGAAATGAGGCCGCACAGAGGCTTGTTCAGGAGCAGGGAGGGGTGAAGCCACTGATGCAGCTGCTGAAGAAAAGTCGACTGGTGGGCACACAGGAGGCTGTGGCTGGAGCACTCTGGGTCTTGGCAGGTACAGACATTGATGACCAGAGGAATATGGCCACAATGATAGGTACTGTATGAAAACCATCATATACCAGTCATACAGTATGTATTTCTTCACTTACTGTATTTTTCTTCTTTCTTTGCCTTTTTCATAGTCTCAACTATGGCCTTTAAAGACTGAGTGGATGGACTCAGGTGCTGGCATGTTTAGTTGCTGTGGGAGATATTTGTTATTATGCTTTGCCTTCATGCTTTGGTTATCCATTACTTTTGACTACTTAAGTTATGTAACACTGTCTGCTGTAAACGATGCATTAGAAGTAATGCTCTTCAAATATTAACTTTAGTTCAATTAATCCCCCCCCCCCCCCCCCCACCTCCAGAGATTGCCATTATATTTTGTTTTAGTTTTCTCTAGCTTTATTATATATTCAAATGTGGGCTTACTGCAGTGTATCTATTAGTCACTTATTGCTATATAATACAAAGAAAGTCTTTGTTAAGGTCTTTTAACATAACAGTAAATGACTAATAGATGCTCTATACTGTAGGTAACCTCCATTCCAAGGTTGCAATTTGTGTTTTGTTAGTCTAATTAAAACCAAATAAAGTGTTTAAAGGTTTTGTTACAAAGCAGTAATTGACTAATAGATGCACCTAGGTAGCTCCTTATCCAAAGAGATACCCCTTTGTTCTCTGACTCTCTCTCATTCTCTTTTAGTTACCTTACAATATACTCTACATTAAAGTAATCACAGTCTCATTATTTAAAAGTACAAGTTTCTGCATATTGTGATAAAGAGTTTATATGACTGAAGAATACAAGGAAGAAGAAGTGCAGTAGAACTGGAGCAGCCATATAAGGATTATGTGTTAATGTTAGCCACAGTGGTGAAGGAAGGGCAACAATTATTGATGGCAACCATGTAATATTACAATGGAGGCATAGTGTATCAGTTTAATATATCATTGTTTAATATACATTTAATATGATCTCTAGAGCTTGCCGATGGGAATTCACTAAAGGTTAGAACAATGCCAACACTAGTAACTGCAGGTGCATGTCTTCATCCTTAGGAAATAAGCAAACACATACACTCACTGGACTTGCACTATAGCTGAAAACTCTGCAAGAGCTCTTAAAGAACAGGGCTGAGCAAATGGAAGCATGCACCCACACTAATCTTAAACTCAACAAATAACTAGAGTAGTTCCATTCAACTGAACCTGCCTTTTCCACTGTAAAGTCATAGAGACCCAAGGGAAACCAGGATTCATGATACAACCAGCTCAAGACAGGGCACTACTCCATTCTCTAACACACACACTAGCATTCATGTACAAAATGTCAGTTTAAAGCAGTGGTTCCCAACCTTTCCTCTGCCCTCTACTTTATGTTCGCATCCCCTACAAAAATAACATCACAATTGAAGATGAAGAAGTCAAATTTCTCAGTTTTGAACCACAAATTGAACCACATGCCATACTATGGGTGAACATACTGAAGTAAAAAAATATTTTTTTAAGTCACTGAATAACATTTCACTGCGGTGGGTTGGCACCCTGCCCAGGATTGGTTCCTGCCTTGTGCCCTGTGTTGGCTGGGATTGGCTCCAGCAGACCCCCGTGACCCAGTGTTCGGATTCAGCGGGTTGGAAAATGGGTGGATGGATGGATAAAATTTCAATATAAGTTGAGCAATTTATGTTTATACAGTAAATCTCTATAATCTTGTAAATGTGCCACCCTGTGAAGCTTAGACACTCAATTGACAACCCGGCGTTGTGGTATCCCACAAAGCATCAAGTGCCACAAGGAAATGACACATGATCGAGGGGTTTGGGGGCTTGGAGACCCCTATGAAGCAACAGGTGCCAGCACTTCTTAGCAATGAAACAGTCAATGACCTCTGTCCCCAATAACACCTGCACTGCAGTTTAAAAACATGCGCATCCCAGTTAAAATTGCAGTGTTACTCATAGGATCACCAGCATGAGAGATGGGCTGAGTGTACACAGCAGGTGTTGCATCCAATTAAGTGCCCCTTGTTCCAACCTGGAAAAAATGTCAATCAAACCTCAAAATGAGTGATGTTTCACAATCAGGGCTTGCACAGAAATCAATACTAGATCTCTTTTCTCTACAGATCATTGCAAGGTCTGAATTCCATACCCTTATAAAGAGTTATTTGCCTTTATGAACGCTCCACCTATAGCAAGGAACACACGAGAATGTCCATTTCTGTGATTCTTTCACAGATGACAATTGCATGCTTAATGCTTGATTCTTTTCATATCATAGAAGAGGAGCACTAATTAATAAATGAGCTGTAAATGAGGCAGCACATTGCATAACACCAATTGCACCACTATAAAGTCGGGCAGTGCATCTCATTCAATTTTGCTGAAACATGACATAGCCTTTCTCTTTGTCGCAACCCCTGAAATGCAATCTTGCAGCACCCTTGTTTGGGAAGCTCTGGTTTAGAGTAACTAGGCTGAACAAGTGCAGTATGTTTACGGGATATAGGTGGAGGCAAGACTGAAGAGAAGAAACCCTGGTGTCCTCAAGAAAAACAAGGAAACACCAGAGAAACAATGACCAGGACTTGAAATTCAACCAGACCGTCTGTGCAAGAAGGTAGACCACCACAGTACTGTGCCTTCCTGCAAAATATCATTAGTTAAGTAATTACATCAGTTCCACATGTCGCTTTTTTTCTGTCACAAGGTGGTAAATTTGGCAGACCACAAGGGCAAGTAGAAAAGGGACAGGAGATGAGCCCTAGTCAATAGAAATATGTTAATCAATGAATTAGCAGCACAATGAAGCAGCAGTAATCTCGTAGTAAGGAGCCTGGTGGGCCACACCCCTGGTGCTGCTTTTGTGAAGTTTACATGTACATCCTATGGTTTTGCTTTGGTTTCCTTTCATAGTCCAAAGAAATGCAGGTTAGGGGCACTGGCGATGCTAATGAAGTCTCTGATGTGTGTGTGTGTGTTCACTCTGTGTTGTGTTGGTGCTCTGTCCAGATGAGTATTCCCCAACTCTTCTGACTCACTAAGATTATGTAAATGACACTGGAAAAGTCATACAGCGTGCTATAATTACCTTTACATTCGACCATTATTTGCAAAACATAACACAATTAACTATTTAGTTGTGTTGCATGTTGTTTATAGTATTGTCTATACTTCTGTCTAAAGACCTGGGGCCTCATGTATAACGCTGTGCATAAAACCCACACTATAACATGGCGTAAGCACAAAAGTGGAAATGTTCGTACAAAAAAATCCAGATGCATAAATCTGTGCGAACGCCAGCTTCCACATTCTTCCGCTCCATAAATCCAGGTCAGCGTGAAAAGTAACGCACGCGCCTGCTGTCCTGCCCCAGCTCCTCTCAGAATTATGCCTCTTTGAATATGCAAATCAATATAAATAGCCCTTAAGCTCAGCCTTCTGTGAAAAGACAATGGCAAGAGCACGAGGGAAAATAGAAGAATTTCAGCGAATACCAAGTGGAGGCAAGGAAAAACATACTATTTGTTGGTTTAAACAGTGGTATAAACAACAAAAGGAAGTTGATCGAGTGACATAGCAAGTCGGAGAAACTCGAAAGCTCAAGTTCACAAAGTTGCACAGTGCCTGAAATTAAAAAGAAGTTGTCACATATCAAAGTCGCCGTGAAAAGACGAGTCGTAGCCCACCGTCTAAGTGTCATATGAAAGCTTATTAGGGTACAGAGAAAAAAAAATTGGCACACAGTGGGGAAAAAAGCACGAAATGTCGACATTAATCTCTAAATTTCCACTTTAATCACATAGTTTATTTTGTCATTAAAGTAGAACATCATAAACTTAATCTTAAAATCGTTTAATGTTTAGTTTCTCAAATCCCATCATAACAAAAGTGGCACGTTAAATGCTTTGTTTTGTATTTGATCTTCTATGTGCTCTATGTGTGTGAATTACTACGTGCTTCCGGGCTTTCTCTTCCTCTGACAGGACACAGAATCCATTACATTCGTAATATTACAGCTCTCTGAATAATTAAAATACTGAGATATATACGTGATATCATTTTCATGATGATAGTAGTTCAGCATGTTATTAAACATGGGAACACGGTGGCACAGTGATTGTTCATGTCTCACGCAAGATGCTTGCTGCGCCATGCGCGACCTTCGATGAAATACTTTATTGTAGCAGTACTGTCTCTTTCAAACGTACTAACCCTCAATTCCTGTCCTTACTTTTCTTTCTCCAAATACCCAATCGCCACACAATCAGCTCTGTAATAGATGTTAAGCCGTCTGTAAGCTTTGAACGCCAATTCTTCAAAACTTTTAAGGAACATTGAAATTTCTTTGTAGTACATGTTAAATTATTCTATCCATCCAGTGTCGCACCAGTCCTAGCAAGAGGCAGGAACAATCCGTGAATGGAGCGCCAGATCGTCACTAGCGCTGCAACACCGTGTCCTCACATGTTTAATTATTAATAACTAGCTGATTACCCAGTGGCTTCGCTCACTGTGTGCAAGGGAAAAAAATAAAATATAGAATTTATAAGTTTGTTAATTGCCAATTTTATTTTTCAACAAATTTACAATAACATAGAAATCAATATAAACAACATTATTAACATCTTTATCATATGAGAATATGAAGTAATATATAAGAAGCACATTGCAGATAAATAAAAATTATTAAACAGTAAAATCTTCTTCTATAATACGCTACCGTGGGTGTTCGTTTGTCTGTCCAGGATTTTAAATCACCTGTAGCTTGCAAACTGTTTTACCTATTGACTTGAAATTTGGTACACATATACTACGTGACGTCTACTATCCGCTTTCGGGGTGATGATTTTATCACTCTTTTTATTTTTATTTTATTGTAGAATCCGCGCACGGCCGCCGTTCTCATTCCCTACTGCCTTCGCTAATCATTCTTGAGGCAGATTGAAGACTTAAGTGCCAGATTAAGTGAAATGATAAAGAAAACGTACTAAGTAATTGCAACACAAAAACTAAGTTATTTGTAATGCGAAAAGATGAAGACGAAAGAGAAGCAGCGGGCTGCTAGGGTGGAGTAAAGAAGAGCTGCTCAGGAAGCAGCAAGCACATCAACCTCTGAGCAAATGAATGCTAAACATACAGAGAGAGAGGATGAAAACCATGAATACTCAAGTCAAGTGTATTCAATGCATGTTATTGTGCAGTGCGCCGTTACTGGTATTTTGATAAAAGAATTTGAAGAACATATAAGAAGCATATAAATTATTAAACAGTAAAACATTAACATTTAAGAAGTAAAGATACATTGAGTACTACTGCAGTGCTTTTGGGTATACTACATTTTTTGTTTGCCCATTACGTGCATAAGTGTATACATTTTTTGGTGTACCTACCCGAGAACACGCGACATATATCTGACCGTGAGAGAAGCAAGGATTTTAAACACGCGTTGAGTTCATCTGCTGGTGTCCCTCGTGGAATAACTGGTAATGTTTGATGAAAATCTCCTGTGAGTAAAACGACAGTACCTCCCATTATTTTGGTAGGATCTCTGAGATCTTGCATTGTTCAGTTCAAGGCTTCATAAGCTCTTTTATGTGCCATGGTACACTCATCCCAAACTATTATCTTTGAATGTTGCAAGACTTTTGCCTTTCCAGAGCCCTTGCGTATGTTGCAAATTGGATTTTTGTCGTGAATGAGGTTTAATGGTAATTGCAATGCCGAATGTGCTGCACGGCCTCCATCTAATAATGTAAAAGCGATTCCCGATGACGCTACAGCCAGAGCTGTGTCACGATTTGCTCTCTCGGCAAGAATCAGGTTTATTAAGAATGTTTTCCTGTTCCTCTGTGGTCATACGTAATTTCCGTTTCAAACGCTCATATGTAAGTTCCGTTTCAAACGTGAAAAGAATTTTATATATATAGATATAGATTATTTAAATGAAGTTAAAGTTTTATCTTTATAATATAATAAACATATTTTTCTGCATTTTATCTTAAAAATGATATCGTCATCATATGTAAATACGCGCTTTATAAAGGCTCAGGTTGTGCAATATTATAACTGTATCGCAAGTTTACAGTGAGGAAATTGTACAAACGGTTCTACAAGGAGTACTTGATGGACTGATTTGAGTGTGTTTATAGTTCTTGCGATGAAACTTTCTGAACCATGAGGAAAGGCTCTGAAGTGTTTGCCGTATGAGAGCAGTTCAATAGACAGCATGGCTGAGGCAGCATGTGCTTGATGCTGTATACTGATAATTCTCTTTCCCCACTCATGTACAGTGATATAAATACTCCGAGTGGTGCAGTGAGAGTAATATGGAAAAAGATGATCCGATGTGGCAACTCCTAATGGGAGCAGCTGAAAGGAGAAGAAGAAGGTGCAATGAGAGTAACAATGCTAAAGCAGCTATTGTATTTAGAATAATTTGATCATTCTGTGGACCATTATATTGTTACAGGTTAATTACAATCAGATGCATTAAACTAATAAACAATATGCGGTTAATTTCAGTGTATTTATAAAGCCATGTCAGCGATGTGGATCTAAAAAAGAAAGGGAATCCACACTGGAACAGTAGCACTGCTTTGACGCTGGGTGCTGCCTGTCTGCAAAACAGAGCGGAGAACTTGTGTATGCCAGGGTATGAGCTACCATGGAAATGTGTGTGGCTTTACGCCAAGTAAAGTAGCCACAAGGATATGGACACAATTTAGATAAAGACAGTGCTATATACAATAAATGTCATCACTCATCAGTGCCTCATTGGGATTTATGATTTAAATGGTTATGTTTACAGTTTATGAGATATTGTTGCTATATTTACATATATATTTAGATTTCTGTTACTTTATATATATGTATGCCTTTGTTTTAGCTTGTACTGTGAATGCTTAACCACCATTAAGGATGATCTTTAAGCTGTAAGACAAGGCCCCTTTCAAATGTGAACACCTATGGACAAACTACTAAACCAGACAGATCTGTGAGTCAGGTATAAGATTTTTTATGCGTACAAAAGAGGCTCATAATGTGTGTACGCAACTTCTCACGCAAACATTAGAATTTATAAAAGAAAAGTTGAAGGAGAAACATGCATATACTGTATTTAAAGCAACTCTGACCCCTGCGTACACAACATTTCAGAGAAATGAAAAATGACGACACCCTTGATCAAGTAAGAAAATGCAGCCAAAACAGCTAAATGATGACTCACATGTATAGTAATACGTATCACGGAGTTGTAATTATAATGTGACAAGTATATTATACCTGAAAAGTGATGAATATGATGTACAGACTGAATTTGAATTTTGGTTCCTTTTTAAGAGGGCCAATGCTGAATATTTGCACTAAAGAGCTTTTTGGTTTTTTTCCACAATTTATATCAGCTACCTGTTGTCACTTCTCAGACAGTTCAGGAATATCTTAGCCAAGCTCCACTCTATCATGCCCAATGTCCTGGAAGCCATTAACCAACTGGCGAGGGGCTACATCCAGTTTTTGTATTTTTTTTTGCCAACATAAAAAGGCAATTTGCAACAGTGTCCAGTTCTGACATAATCAGAGCAATTTACTGCACTCATATTGTCACAGAGGCACCTAGCGAGAATGAAGACACTTTTGTTAACCGTGATTAGTGACAGTCCATTAATGAACAATGAGCAAGCCAAGATAAGAACTAAAAACATTGTGGATCAGTGGGTCAACCCATGATTAATTTATTTTGAGACAAAATAGCTTTGATAAATGTGACTGCTTATTGGTAATGTAACTAGCTGAACCCTCCATCTTTCATGTGGTCTGCACTGTTAATTGTAACAGCAATCATGTCAATACATTTGTCAGATAATAGCGGCTACCTGCTAAGACACTGGTGCCTTACGCCTTTCCGTGACCTCTCAAATGCAAAGGAGAGACTCTATAATGCTGCGCATGATCATGTGTGTGTAGACCAAAGAGAGATACTTTTGAATACAGATGTCAGGGTCTCAATGTGTCAGTCTAACGTGTCAGTTGAGAGGCTGTTCTAATAGTCAGTGAAGGTCTGCAGCATCATGATTGCATATGTATGAGAATATGGACGTTCCATGGTGGTACTTGAGGTGCACTAACCCAGGGGTGGGCAGATTCAGTCCTGGAGGGCCGCAGTGGCTGCAGGTTTTTGCTCCAACCCAATTGCTTAATAAGAAGCCCTTATTGCTCAAGTAACACTTCAGCTTCACTTTAATTGTCTCTCTCGTTAAGATTTTGAACCCTTATTGCTTATTTTAGTCTTAAACAGCTGTATTCTTGGTTTTTAATTGCTCCTAATTAGCAATACCATGCAAATGACAAAAGAGACCAGCATTTCTCCATTTAGCTTGTTTTCATTTACACCTGTGTGTATTTATCATGCACTATTTGGTTTAATTAAATACTTGGAAGGAAAGTGAAGAGAAAAAAGTGAAGCACTGAGAATTACTCGTCTGTTTTAGACTTCAAATCATTTGGATGATATCCTTAGAAAGGAAAATAAATCTAGGATATGAGAATGACCTGACATGGCAGCGTTACAGCACTAGCAAGCCATGAAATTAAATAATTGACAAGGATTGGTTTCTAATTAAGCAACTGGGTTGGAACAAAAACCTGCAACCACTGCGGCCCTCCAGGACTGAATCTGCCCACCCCTGCACTAACCCATGCATATTTACAAGGTGATTGTGATTTATAAATCGTAAATTTAGTAGAAATGTGCATACCCCAGGTTTTATAAATCAGATTTTTTTTGGTGTATACATTTTCCTGTTTTATTTTTTTTTTTTGTAGGCGCTTATTTTCACACTCAAATCCTTGTAAAGTTATGAGAACCAGACACTGCTGCAAATTGCCTTTTTATGATGGCAAAACACATTATGTTTTATGTACAGTATGTATTCCCACACCATGCAAAAACTGGATGTAGCACCTCATCGGTTGGCTAATGGCTTCCAGCACAGCAGGCATGATGGAGTGAAGCTTAACTGAGATATTCCTGACGTGTCTGCCAGTTCCCTGAGAAGTGAAAACAGGTAGCCGATATAAACTGACAAATAACCAAATAAATTCTTTAGTGCAAACATGCAGCATTGGCCCTCTTAAAAGGGAACTAAAATACAGTCTGTGCATCATATTCATTACATGTGAATTTTTAATATGTTTGTCACATCAACACACATTATAATAACATTTAAATGATATGAATTTTGCGTAGAAGTCATCATTTATCTGATTTGGATGTATTTCCCTACTTGATCAAGGGTGTCATCATTTCCCAGTTTCTCGAAAATTGTGCGTACACATGGGTCAGAGTTGCCATAAATATACGTATGTTTCCCTTTCAAGTTTTCTTTTATAAATCCCAATGTTTGTGTGGGAAGATGTGTTTGTACATTTTGTGCCTCTTTGTGTACTAGCACAAGCTTTATAAATGGGGCCCCAGAACATTTTTACATCTAAAAAATCTTATACCTGACCCACAGATCTGCCTGGTTTAGTAGTTTGTCCATAGATGTTCCCATTTGAAAGGGGCCATGTCTTATAGGTTAAAAATCATCCTTAATGGTGTTTAAGTGTTTACAGTACAAGCTAAAATACATGCATACAGGTACTGTATATACAGTAAATGCAGTCTAAATATATGTGTAAATTAAGCAAAAAATCTCAGAAACTGAAAATATAACCATTTAAAACATAAATCCCAGTGAGGCACTGATGAGTGATGACACTGATTGTACACAGTACTGTTTTTATTTAAATTGTTTCCATAACCTTACAAGGACGCTAATGATGTTGGGATAACTAGGAATGTGCCAAATTAGTTGGTCACTGAAAATGTACCTAATTTTTTACTGGTATTTTTTTCTGAATCTTTTGGTTTTTCCTCCAGTGCTTCTTAACATTTGTTTAGGAAAACTGATATGTTGTGTCATTTTAAAAATGAGTCAAACAGTTTAAGTTAGTTTTGGAAATTTGCTCTTCTACTGAACTGCCTTAAAGACACATTTTGCATAGTTCAGGAGCCCAATGCTAGGCAGGGTGGTAGGAGCTGGCACCACAGAGTCTTAGAGAGTGCATGGTGCTCCCACACTTGTCTACTTTGTGATTTATTATGGAGAAAAGGAAAACAAAACTGCAATTCTTTAGATATTTTAACATATATGGACAACCTTGTAAATAGCAAAGCTTCTGAAGGATTAATTTATTCTGTCTGGCTTTTAAAGTCTTATAGACTAATAGCAGCATTCCCTTTCTTGAAAACCAGCTAAGAATTTGTTGGATCTTATTTCAGAGAATATGATCTTTCCCACATATGAGACATATTACTTACTTATTTTTTTAAGCATCTGATACCATTCTACAGTATATACAGTATCGCCTATCAAACACTTTCAGTGCCTACCATGACTATACTCTATAGAGATATTTGATTTCAGGTTCATTACTTTAAAATACATTTTTACCATAGAATATAGTAATCTAATAATAATAGATTAGAGAACCAGACGGTCAATAACCCATCTTTCCATTTTTCAATATCTACTTTATCTTGCAAATGGGCTCAAATCCGTATTGCATCCAGAAAGAGATGTCAGTTACCTCCAATGCACACACAAGCATGACCCACTCACCCTTAGATTCTTACACTTGGGTGACGATGCGTTTTTGGAATGTGGATGGAAAGCAGAGAACCTGGGGAAATTTGAAAGGCAAACAACCTCAGATTTCATCAGGATTTCACCAGCTAGTCTGGAGTTGTCTCACAAGATGAAAATATAAGAAGCTGTAAGAAAGTTAGAAAATGAAGCTGTGCTACAATGTTAAAATTAGTCTAAAATCTACATGTATGCTTCTATAAATTATCAAAATGAGTGTCAAAGTGAAAATGAAAGCATGAACTGTTATTTCAAATAATTACCGCATATATTTAGGAGGAGAAGAATGAATTGTTTTGTCTCAATAAGTGAAGTGTACTTCATCTTGTTTGCATTTGGGTGCCCTTGATGAAGGATACTGATGTTTCCTGTAAACTAATCCAGAACTGGCAACAATGAAAATTTGTAAAATCTAAATAAATCATAGCAACCTGCTAATATTACAATTTAAAACTTGTAGAAATGTACAAAATCACATATCCTTATTTTTTCTTGCCCAGGTATAACACATCTAAGTGAGTTTCTAGACTCCCCATCTGAGGACCTGCAGTTGCTGGGTTTGGAAATATTCTCCATATTGGCTAGTGGTCCAAAAGATTTTGGCAGGGCCCTGGCAGGCGCAGGTGTCCCACAGCTCCTGGTCAGACTGCTGCACTCAAACAATGAGCGGATTGTTTTGGCATCTGTTAGGATGATGAGGCACATCTGTCTAAGCATAAGTGAGTATTTATTAAGGTGGTGTTTCTCTGTTTTTTAATTTGGTAAGCCTATAAAAATGTACCTAAATGTTCAGATGGTGGTAAAATTGGAACAAGCACATTAAAACGTTCAGGACATTTTAAAATATCACAAAGCTCCTTTGTCGAAGTGCAATTTCACTTTGGCTTCCTTATTCAATAAAGGGTTATTTCAGTAACCAAGATATGCACACCTCTACAAAAATATCTCCATGTTATTTTGTTTGAATGTCTGTTTTCTCAAACATTATCCACTTAGCCTCAAAAATAGAACAGGAACAATACCTTCCCTAAATATGAAAAGGCTTGGTTATACTGATGTAAAGGCCCATATATTAAATAAAGATGTTACTTTAATTAGGTATTGCAGACTAATATCTATGATTGCACTCATTAACAAGTAATCATTGGGTTTGAAGAGGTGAGGCTGCTTTGTTTTTGTTCCTTCGCTACTATGACTGAATATGTTACTGTTAATGAAGAGTTTTCTCTTTTAGTTCACAGTTCTATGTACCTTCTATGTATTAACTTCCCCTTTAATTAATGCCTTGTGTAACATTGCTAAATAGAGATAATTTCATTGTTGTGTGATTATACAGTATAATATGTAATGTTACAGTGTTGTTTTCTGCTGTACATTGGCTTGCCTACCCCTTAATAAAATTCAGTTAAAAAATAGAACAGGAACAGTAACATAATCTTGCAATTTCAGACACATTAGTTACTACAGTTACTACTTTTTTGTTTGTTAAATATTTTTGTAATAGTGAGACATGCAAAAATATCAGTGATAACAATGCAACGTTTAGTAGATTACATTACATGCATGTTTTTTAACAGAACTTTACAATATAGTAATTAAAAATTTAATGCTAATAGGCTTGTGGTAGTTCAGTATCTTACAAAGACAGCAGAGTTCAACTTAAATAATGTAAAAATGGCAGTGATTGATGATCTATTGTTAGGTGATAGTCGGGGAGGGATCAATTACTAAATGTTGTTCAGATTTAATATTTTCAAAAGAAGTTCCCAATGAAGAGTTAAAATCACTTGTTGAAGTCTGAAAGTAAAATTGTTAGTTGGAAAGCAGGTATGGAGTCTTGCAGATAAATTATAGCATCAGAGAAACATTGAATCATTATGATTTGCAGATTTAGTTTTTTTGTATGGTAAATACTGAAGTACATATTGTGGTATAGCAGGTCCACAGCTCATGTCAAAAGGGCCAGTTTTAAATAAATAATCGACGCACTCGTGGCTTAGAGAGTGGGTGTGCTAAATGTGGCGGATCGGTTCCCGGGGTGATTCGTGATGCAGGCAAACCTCGCTTAAGTGAACAGGTTAGGAGTTGCCACAGCTGATCCACGTCCCTGTAATATATAGAAGCGCGAGGCGGAAGGAAAAAAATCAAAGAAAAAGATGGAGGTTGCAGAGGAAGAAAGTAGAAAGCAGTGTGGAGAAAGCCGGTGTGTGAGTGAGAGGGAAAAAGAGAGAGAGCGAGTGAGTGAGCAATCGTAGGCAGCTAGAGAGTGAGCCCTAGCAGGGTGTTTGGCCAACACCTAGGGCAGTTGGTAGTGGTCGCTCCCGCTGAGCATTCTGTGAGAAGCGGGAGTGACCAGCGAAAAGGATGGCTCACCGTGGTAGACAGCGGGAGTCGGGAGGCTTGGGTGATGGATTCCCCAACGTGAGGGTCCTGGCGTCCTCAAATCGACGAAAAGGTTTTACAACCTCGTTGTTGGATCAGGACATCCTAATGGTGCAGCCGCTATTAAGGGTTCATTTGTTCAATGATTAAAGTCCTACGTGATCTGAGTTCAGACCGGAGTAATCCAGGTCAGTTTCTGTCTATGAAGTTATTTATCCTAGTACGAAAGGATTGGATAAATGGGGCCAATATTAAAAACACGTCCCACTTTAACCTATTGAAACCAAATCAAATAGATAATAAAGAACACACCCTTAACCCAAGAGCAGGGTTAGTTAGAGTGGCAGAGTCTGGTAATTGCAAAAGGCCTAAGCCCTTTACACCAGGGGTTCAACTCCCCTCTTTAACTATGACTATTATCACACTAATTATTAACCCACTAATAATTTTTGTGAATTTCCCCTTGGGATTAATAAAGTATCTATCTATCTATCTATCTATCTATCTATCTATCTATCTATCTATCTATCTATCTATCTATCTATCTATCTATCTATCTATCTATCTATCTATCTATCTAATATACATTATTCCTATTCTGCTAGCAATAGCCTTTCTTACTTTAGTTGAACGAAAAATTTTAGGTTATATACAACTTTGAAAAGGGCCAAACATTGTAGGCCCTTACGGTCTCCTACAATCTATCGCAGATGGAGTAAAGTATTTATTAAAGAACCAGTAAAACCATCAACCTCTTCCCCAACACTCTTTCTTATTACCCCAACATTAGCTCTTACACTCGCCCATCTATTTTGAATTCCACTCCCAATACCACTAGCACTAACAGATCTACACCTAACCATTCTCTTTATTCTCGCAGTATCTAGTCTATCAGTTTATTTTATTCTTGGCTCCGGCTGAGCCTCAAATTCCAAATATGCCCTAATCGGGGCCCTACGAGCAGTAGCCCAAACAATTTCATATGAAGTCACTCTAGGTCTTATTATTCTATCTCTAATCTTATTCACAGGGGCATTTACCCTTAGCACATTTAACACAGCACAAGAAGCGGTATGACTAATTCTACCAACATGACCTATAGCTACAATATGATTTATTTCTACTCTCGCTGAAACAAACCGAGCTCCATTTGATCTAATAGAAGGCGAATCAGAACTAGTATCCGGTTTTAATGTTGAATATGCAAGCGGACCCTTCGCTCTCTTTTCCCTCTCAGAATGCACAAACATCTTATTAATAAATGCCTTATCCGCTATATTATTCCTTGGCCCATCATTTAATATAATTACTATTAACCTAAACTGAGCTATTAAAACAGTAATTCTTGCATTATGTTGTAATTATGAATTATGTTCTTATGAGTATGTGCTTCATATCCATGATTCCGATATGACCAACTTATACACTTAGTCTGAAAAAACTTTCTACCACTGACTCTTGCTATAATTATCTGACACATTTCCCTCCCAATCTCAACAGCAGGATCCCCACCTCAACTATAGGCACAATGCCCGAAAGCTAGGGACTACTTTGATAGAGTAGAAAATAGGGGTTCAAACCCCCTTAGTGCCTAGAAAAGAAGGATTTGAACCTCCACCGGAAAGATCAAAACTTTCAGTGCTCCCATTACACCCCTTCCTAGTAGGGTCAGCTAATTTAAGCTTTTGGGCCCATACCCCAAATATGTTAGTTAAAATCCTTCCCCTACTAATGAACCCATACATCCTATCCATTATACTAATTAGTCTCGGACTAGGTACAACCTTAACCTTCACCAGCTCTCACTGACTTCTTGCATTAATAGGCCTAGAAATTAATACAGTAGCTATTATTCCACTAATAACAAATCGCCATCATCCCTGAGCAGTAGAAGCCGCAACAAAATATTTCATCACCCAAGCCGCAGCCGCGGCTGTACTCTTATTTGCAAGCATTTATAATGTCTGACACTCCGGACAATGATTAATCCAAAATATATCAATATCCATGTCACAGGTGTCTGGTCACACTTATAGGTAATCTAACTTAGACACCATTAAAATATCTGACTACGCCACCCAGTTTTATTAAGAGACTGGGAACTCCTGAAATTTACCAATAATAGCACACAGGTTTCTTTAAATTGGGCGGTGAGTAAACACACAATGAAAGACACAACAGTAATTTCAGGAAAAGGCAACAGTAATTCTATTGTACAGGACAATATAAGGTACATTAAACAGATAAACAAACATAACAGAACCTAAACATATCAAGAATTAATTTCCTTTTTTTGTAAAAGGAAAATACACAGTCCACACTCTAAAAGTCCGTAAAAACAGGAATTGGAGGATACAACCTTTAGTGGTGCAGAGTCCAGTTTGGGCACTGTGTTACCCCAACACTTAATTGTTCACAGAAGTTGTGTGAAATTGTTGACTCCCTGTCAGCGTCTCTTCGTTGTCCCTTTTTCTTCCACTCTGGGCTCCTTGTGTTGCTGGGACCTAGGCACGCCTCATTCCTCGTCTGTCAGCTTTACTGGGTCCTTTCATGCAGATTCCCTCTCTCACTGAACCCACATCTGGCGTCTCCTTGTGCAGCTGTCTCTTCCTCCCTGGAAGTGTTGCCGCCCTTGTGCCTCACGTTGTGCCAGCCAGGTACCCTTGTCTGCCTGCGAGCCCCTGTGCCCTGTCCGAGTGTCTTGGCAGTGTTTCCTGTGGACTCTCCCTCCTGCCTTCTGCTGGCCAGCAGTTTATATTTACTTCACCCCTCTGTTGTCAGTCCTGGACAAACAGTCTAATCAATGGCACCTCTAAATTGCCTGGGTTTAACAATTAATAAAAACATAAGTTAACAAAATGTATGGTTACCAAACATTAATAAGTTCAGATATGCTGATTAGAGACCAATATTTCCAAGCCAGGTAAATACAAACATTCTCTAAGGTCAGACTTCAAAGCAGTGATTCCCTTGCAGGACAGCAAATACCACTAATAGGTACAGATATGCTGATTAGAAACCAATATTTCCAAGCCAGGTAAATACAAACATTCTCTAAGGTCAGACTTCAAAGCAGTGATTCCCTTGCAGGACAGCAAATACCACTAATAGGTACAGATATGCTGATTAGAAACCAATATTTCCAAGCCAGGTAAATACAAACATTCTCTAAGGTCAGACTTCAAAGCAGTGATTCCCTTGCAGGATAGCAAATACCATTAATAGGTACAGATAGCCTTTTAACTTCTCACCCCCCCAGTCCCAACAGTGGGTGCCTAATGGAGCCACCCAGTGCACAAAAAAAATGTAAAAGTGTCCCCCTCTGACATCCACATTAATAACCCTCGCCATTGTCATTAAACGTGGAGTAGCTCCTATACACTTCTGACTGCCAGAAGTAATACAAGGTATTACCCTAAGAAGTATTACCCTACATACAGGACTAATCCTAGCTACATGACAAAAACTCGCACCCCTAGCACTCCTGTACCAAATCTCTCACAATCTTAAACCAGACCTCCTAATTACTCTAGGATTAGCGTCTACCATTATTGGTGGATGAGGAGGTCTGGCTGCGATGTCCGGAGGCAGTCAAGACAGAGGTCGGCCAAAAGGAGCTCGTTGCTGCGGGGTCTCCGCCAGCTACGCGAGTTATGGGTGAGCTGGGGAGAATGAGAGAAGGAGGCGTGCTAAGATCATGAAGAGTGAGACTGTATTTTTAACTTCTGATTTTAAAGGACTTATTTAAGGAAGATTTTGAAAAGCACTGCACTTTATTTATTTGGACACTTTGTTTTTGTTGTTGGTTTTAATAAAAGCACTTTGCACTTTTTGCACCATCCCCTTGTTTCATTGTTATGCCTCACTGCCAAGCTCATTGGTGACATTACCGATGGTGTCAGGTTCAAAGGCTCCCAAACGCAAGAAGGGAGCATGGAGCAGAACCTGCATTTTCACACATATTTGTTCACTCTGCACTTAGAGAGTGATGCTCACATAATACCTGTACTCTTACATTCACTTCCAGTTCAGTTACTTGTTTTTTTTTTTTTGTTTTTTTTTTAACTTTAACATCCGACTCCAGCAGGCTACACAGCGTGAGGTTAGAGACTGCTGTGTCTTTGTTTTCACGGAGACATGGCTCAGCGACAAAGTACCGGATGCCGCTATTCAGCTAGATGGGCTAGCCTCGTTTCGCGCCGACAGAAATGCAGCTCTATGCGGTAAGACTCGCGGTGGCGGCTTGTGTGTTTACATCAACGCGAAATGGTGCAAGAACTCTGTGCTAGTTTCTAGTTATTGCTCATCGCTAGTGGAGTTTGTGACTGTTAGATGAAGACCTTTTTATTTACCACGGGAATTCACCACCGTTTTCATTATCGGAGTGTACATTCCACCTGGCACTAATGCTAAGGAAGCGCTATGGGAACTGTATACAAAGATCAGTGAACTGCAAAATACACAGCCGGATGGACTGTTTATTGTTGCTGGAGATTTCAACCATGCAAATCTCAAGTCAGTGCTTCCTAGATTCCATCAATATGTGGACTTTGCAACGAGAGGGGAAAACACGCTGGATCTTGTTTACACAAACATCCCCGGCGCATATCGGGCTGAGCCCCGCCCCCACCTCGGCTACTCAGACCACATCTCTGTTATACTAATTCCAGCATACAGACCACTTGTCAGGCGTTCAAAACCGGTTCTGAAGCAAGTGAAAACCTGGCCAGCAGGAGCCATCTCTGCTCTTCAGGATTGTTTCGAGAGCACTGACTGGAACATGTTTAGGGAGGCTGCAACTTACGGCGACTTCACTGACTTGGAGGAGTACACTTCATCAGTGACCAGCTACATCAGTAAGTGCACCGATGACGTCACTGTCTCCAAGAACATCATCTCACGACCCAACCAGAAACCGTGGATTACTGCGGAAGTGCGTGCACTTCTGAGGACCCGAGACTCTGCCTTCAAAGCGGGAGACAAGGTGGCCCTTAGAAGAGCAAGGGCCAAACTCTCTCGGGCCATCAGAGAGGCGAAGCGCGCACACGCCCAGGAAATCCACAATCACTTCATAGACAGCGGCGACACATGGCGCATGTGGCAGGGCTTACAAGCCATCACACACTACAGGACGACATCACCTGCCTGTGACGGTGACGGCTCCCTCCCAGATGCGCTGAACAACTTCTACGCTCGGTTCGACAGGCAGAACGACGTGGCAGCGAGGAAGACCACCCCTCCTCTGAACAACCAGGTGCTGTGTCTCACTACAGCGGATGTGAGGAAAACTCTACACAGAGTCAACCCACGTAAAGCTGCTGGACCAGACAACATCCCAGGCAGAGTGCTCAGAGAATGTGCAGAACAGCTGGCAGATGTTCTTACCGACATCTTCAACATCTCTCTGAGCAGCGCCGTCGTCCCCACATGCTTCAAGGCCACCACCATCGTACCCGTGCCCAAGAAGTCTTCTGTGTCCTGTCTCAATGACTACCGTCCTGTTGCACTTACACCCACCATCATGAAGTGCTTCGAGCGGCTCATCATGAGACACATCAAGACCCTGCTGCCCCCCTCACTAGACCCACTGCAATTTGCGTACCGTCCTAACCGCTCAATGGACGACGCCATCTCCACTGCACTCCATCTTGCCCTCACACACTTGGACAAGAAGGACACATACGTTCGAATGCTGTACATAGATTTCAGCTCAGCATTCAACACGATCATCCCCCAACAACTGATCGGGAAGCTGAGCCTGTTGGGCCTGAACACCTCCCTCTGCAACTGGATCCTGGACTTTCTGACCGGAAGGCCTCAGCCAGTACGGATCGGGAACTGCACCTCCAGCACCACCACACTGAGCACTGGTGCCCCACAAGGCTGTGTGCTCAGTCCCCTGCTGTTCACACTGCTGACTCACGACTGTGTAGCAACACACAGTTCAAATCACATCATTAAGTTTGCTGATGACACGACCGT
This sequence comes from Erpetoichthys calabaricus, assembly GCF_900747795.2. Classification (NCBI taxonomy): domain Eukaryota; kingdom Metazoa; phylum Chordata; class Cladistia; order Polypteriformes; family Polypteridae; genus Erpetoichthys; species Erpetoichthys calabaricus. The sequence goes on from NC_041402.2 coordinate 72,302,791, forward strand.
GGTGGGTCTCATTAGCAAAAACGACGAGTCAGCGTACAGAGAGGAAGTGCAGGGGCTAACGGACTGGTGTAAAGACAACAACCTGTCTCTGAATGTTGACAAGACAAAGGAGATGGTTGTTGACTTTAGGAGGACACGAGGTGACCATTCTCCGCTGAGCATCAACGGCTTCTCTGTGGAGATCGTCGACAGCACCAAATTCCTGGGCGTCCACCTGGAAAAGGACCTCAGCTGGTCCCTCAACACCAGCTCCCTACACAAGAAAGCCCAACAGCGTCTCTTCTTTCTGAGAAGACTGAGAAAGGCCCAGCTCCCACCACCGATCCTGACCACCTTCTATAGAGGAACTATCGAGAGCATCCTGAGCGGCTGCATCACTGTCTGGTTTGGGAATTGTGCCATATCGGACCGCAAGACCCTACAGCGGATAGTGAGGACAGCAGAGAAGATCATCGGGGTCTCTCTCCCCTCTATTGAAGACATCTACACCACACGCTGCATCCGCAAAGCCACCAGCATTGTGGCTGATCGGACACACCCCTCTCACACACACTTCACCCTCCTGCCATCTGGAAAAAGGTACCGAAGCATTCGGGCACACACATCCAGACTGTGCAACAGCTTTTTTCCACAAGCCATCCGTCTCCTCAACAAAAAGGGACTGGACTGATAAACACACACACACGCACGCACACACACACACACCCAAACATTATCACTTAGCTTAACTCAACTACCTCAAAACATTGAGATTGGACTGACTAATCAACACAAGCGCAAACACACTGACCTACACTACCAAACTATCGTACACACCAACCTGTAAATGCTTTCTTTTTTTGCACAATATCCATTACTGGACTACTTTTTGCACTAACTTCTTTACTTCCTAATTTTTTTTTGCTGCTAAACTAAGGAATGTTTACTGTTTCTCCACTACCTCAACTCATCACCACAACACCATATTATTATGTTACGTTTGTGTTTTTGTCGCACTGTCACTTGTTGCTTTTGTTTGCACATTGCACGTGCACTTTGTTGTCTGCTGTCTGGTTAAAAAAGTCTTCCTTAGATAGTTAGTTAGTTTTTGTTGATTTATGTTGTAATTCATGTTAGGTAATTCATGTTAGGTAATTTATGTTAGGTCAATCTGTCTTGTCTCTGCTAGCCAGCTAACGAGGCCTCTTAGTTAGCTAGTTTAGTTTTTCTGTTAATTTATGTTGTAAATTTATATTGCATGTAGCACCTTGGTCCTGGAGGAACGTTGTTTCGTTTCACTGTGTACTAACTGTATATGGTTGAAGTGACAATAAAGCCTACTTGAACTTGAACTTGAACTTGAAGTGAGCTGCTGTACAAGTGGCTTACATGCACGCCTGTCCTGCCGTTTGACTAACTTGTATTGGGGATCTGCTTTGCCTTCAGGAGCAGCTGTTGGGGGAGTAAAAGAGGGAAATATATAAAATATACGATTTGACACAACTTCCCTTGAGGTAAATTTGAAACAGCAAACTAATCTGCAGTTCATTTCGCACAGAATGTTACTCTATTTCAAGATAGATGAGTCTGCAAACTTACTGATTCTTTTCAAAGGGAGATTTTGAAATTTCAGATATGTGTACAGTACAGTGTATTCAGCATATGTAAATGAATATTTGATTTTCCCAACAAATCTCCCTGAAGAGTAAGTGTCCCACGTTTCAACAGATTTGCTCCACTTTGCAACCAAGTTGCATAGCCTTGGAAAAGCATGAAAAGGAATGTCTGCTTATGCAGTGCTGCAAACAGATGAAGTGTCTGAATATACCACACACACTGTCAGAAAACAATGCCAATCAGTCACCACCGACAATAAAGTTATGCCATATCTCAACTTGATAGCTTGCAAAATGTGCTCTTCTTCCTAAAATAAGCCAGATGAATACAGTTTGTAATGATAAGCTTCACTAGATCGCAATGTTATAGATTGACTGATGAATTTGTGTGTCTTACCAGGAACTGATTATGAAAAGAAGCACCCAATGAAGAGTTAAAATCTCTTATTGAAGTCTGAAGGTACCTTTAAGGACAGTAGTATAGTAATCTTTACTTCAGAGGTTTTGATCTCTGTTTTAAAAGAACTAAAAAAAGCTATTGGGGTCATCCACTTTAAATAGGTACTGGGTAGCTTTCAACTCTACAACCCTTCACAATAACTGCTTTATAGCCAAGCCAACTTTTAAGATAGTGATGGTCTTTCACAAACTGAAAGGAAGATACGAACAGTCAAATATTGTCCTTTCCAATGAACGACTACTGTATCTAACTTCAGTCTTGTCTTGGACAAATTTTTTAAGTTCAGCATTATCCTTGAACCACATGTGCAGCCCTCCTAAATCCTCTGTTCTGGTTGCAGATCAAAAATAATTTGAAGGCCACAATTCTGATCACTGGAGCAATTGTGACAAACCCTAATGCAATAAATCATGTTGGAGTTTTGGTATTTTACTGGTCATATCTAAAGAAACCTTCCTTTCAAAATGAACACAGTCTGTGACACACTGAGAATGGCACTCAAGGCAGTATTGCTCATATCCTGCAACATGCCACAAAATGTAAAACTGTCCATTTATGTATGAAGTCAAACACACATCAAATATAGCATTAATGATTAAACAAAGCAAAGCCCAAAAACATCATGTTAAAAGAGAACAGAAAAACACAACCAATGAAATGATGTTGATGCAGGACAAAAGCAAATCAATATGGGCCCAGCATTCATACATAGAGAGAGGGTCCAACCGACATAGCCAGTTATCTTCCACGCCTCTCTGTGGTCATTCTAACGATATAACAAAGCTGATTATCCTGCGTCAGCTTTTGTTGAAAGGATTGTCTTGTGGACATCCAAGCATTGATTTTATGTTATCGAGGATGGTTTAGGAGAAAAACAGATTAGATAGATAGATAGATAGATAGATAGATAGATAGATAGATAGATAGATAGATAGATAGATAGATAGATAGATAGATAGATACTTTATCTATCTATCTATCTATCTATCTATCTATCTATCTATCTATCTATCTATCTATCTATCTATCTATCTATCTATCTATCTATCTATCTATCTATCTATCTATCTATCTATTAATCCCAAGTGGAAATTCACAAATTATATGATGGGCTGTACGGCCTATTCTTGTCAAAATTATTTGTACAGTACACAATATGTATAATACAATAATATAAAGAAAAAATCCACTTCTGTGATCATTGTTTAATGACACTGCTTCTGCCATGTCCCAAATCTAAAGGACAAGACCTGGGGATTAACTTCACCACATACGAGATTTCAAAGGCTAATGAAGTTTAAGTGAAGTCTCCAAACCATGTGTACCTGAGGCTTACTGATTGTTCTGGTGGAAGGGTGCTGTTAAAACATTTTCTGTGCTTTTCATATAAATGTTTTTAGTTTTTTTGATTTTCATATACCCAAATTTGTTGGTATAGTTTGCCAAAATAGCCAAATGAACAAACCCGTTTTGATTTAGGAACAAGTACCTGCAATCAGTCAAGGCTGCCAAAAATTCTTCACACTGGGAGAAATGTTATGGATGCTGCTTGCACAAGTGGAGGAAAATTCAAATGGCAGATTAAGATTGAAAGAATTGTGCTTTACAGTAGTTTACAGTTCTTTTTTAAGTTTAGAAGGTTAGATTGTTGTAGTAGACAAAAAAATCCATAATTGTTCATGTGGTTCAGTATGTACTTTACTCTTTGCAGGCTGGATTCCAAATACTGAAAACCAAGAAATGCTCTTTAATTCTCAGGGATTAAGTTTCCTGGTAGCACTGATGTCTTACTCTCACTCGGATCTGCTGCAGGCAGAGGCAGCCTGTGCTCTCGCTTCAGCTGTGTTGGGTAAGCAGACTAAAAATGGTCATGCATATAGCTTCTCTTTTCTTTTATCTTTCTGCAAATGGTGGCTTCTTTAGAGGTTCCTTGGCTTAGTGTAACACCTAATGATTTTTGCAAGATTACTTTTGCTTTTGTTTAGCATGTACCTTGAAATATATTGTCTTTTCTTCCAGGGCAGATTCCTATTTTACAGCCAGATTAGATTAGATTAGGTCAATTTTATTAATCTCAAAGGGCAATTCAGATACATACATCAGCAGAAACATAAAAAACAAGGGTACAGACTCACAGGACAAATGATACAGCCAATCAAATAATCAATAGATGAATAAATAAATTGAAACAAATACATGTATACTGTTCAGGTATTTCAAAATTAATTTAGCGATTACATCAGAAGGAAGCAATTAATTGCCTGATAGCAGAAAAGAATACTGAATAGAATAATAAGGTTTGAAACAACACAGAACAATGATAGAATTATAGAACAATTAATTTTGCAACATATTATATATTTCATGTTTCCACTGAAAAATCTGGTAGGTTTTTTATTCTAGTAATAATTTATATTAAAAGCCAAGTATTGTAGATAATGTTACACTCGTATATCTCCACAAAGTCCCACCTTTCCCTAATGAACAACATTCAAAGACATGTTCAAAGTTGAAAACTACAGTATTACTTACATGCAGGGAAGGTATATTTGAAATACAGGAAGCTCAAAGTTACTCAGTGAGACAGGACTTGGGATTAAACTGACAGTTCTGTGCTCAATGGTCTAACTGCTTAGACACTGCACAATAAATGATAGCCTGCTAGCATTCCAAAACGCATTGGTCTGTACTGCTAGCATGTTGTGGTGCAGCACTCACGAAAGTACAAAAGATGGTAAAAGGGAGAAAAATGCATTCACAGAAATGTGCTATTGGATGGAATATAAGAAACATCTATGGCTATAGTAACCAACCAACACTTGTGTGCCCTTTTTAAGCTCCCATTATACAACTGTAATAGATAGATAGATAGATAGATAGATAGATAGATAGATAGATAGATAGATAGATAGATAGATAGATAGATAGATAGATAGATAGATAGATAGATAGATGTTACTATATGATAACCAGATAAATAAGGGGGACAACATATAATGTATAAATAGACTGAAAGCTACACATTTTCCAGTGAATTGGCAAAAGCTTTTAAATGCTAATCTATAATTCCTGACCACTAAAGAGCCATCTTTTTTCCATTTCTAAACTCCAGGGTTTCTGGCTTAGTGCAATATTTTAATGCCTAGAGTGGTGTCACTTTCTAGGTGAAGTGAAACCAAACCTTGTGGCACTCATAGAAAACACTACCTTCTGAAGACTCATTCTGTGTTTTAGGTTGCCCAACTATTCCATCAGCTAGGGCTATTCCTCTTTAGAAAGGACTTCAAAATAAAAAATGAAAAAAAAAAAAAATAAATAAAAAAAAGCTGTGGCAGTATCCTGTTTTGTTTAATCTAGTTTGGATCTCTAAATTTTTGGTACAGTGCTTTAGCTGAGTAGGTTAAGAGTGCATGTCAAAAACAGAATATCACAGAAAATCTGCCTACACAAATTGCTGCATCGGTGTATTTGAGTATATAGTACATTATACATGTAGTGTGGTATGTTATATGCTGCTGCCTCACTGCTCCTGATTTTTGAGTTGTAATACAGGCCAGGATATTTTCTGTGTAAAGTTTCTATGTTTGTACAGAATTTTCTTTCACTACTGTAGTTTTTGTCTCACATCTCAAAGACAGGCATGTTCTGTCATACCATATGTGTGTGAGTATGTCCTAAAATGGGCCAGCACCTCACTAATGGTTAGTTCCAGATGTGTGCCCGATGTTATCAACATAAGCGCAGGGTCCACATAATCTTGAATTGGACAACCAGGAAAGGGATGGTTTGTATAATGTCTGCAAGAAGAGGGAAAAAATAGTTTAATGTGACCCATATGTTGAAAGTGCTACTTGGCAGTCAGAGTGTGGTTTTAAATTTATTTCTCAGTTAGCAAAGGTAGTTTTTGTTGATGCAATTTCCAGGCCTTGACTTTAAATAAACAAGAACAAACTGCTCCTTTGAGATGTTACGTAACAGTCAGCGGTTGATTAAAACTTGTTTAAGAATGGTATAAACCAACACGGTAAAACACTTGACAGGCAGAAGAAACTTAATCACGTCTTCCTTTACAAAACCAAGTTTTGCAGACTGCTAATCCTTTGTTCCGGCTTCTTTTGAAGTACTGCTGCCTCTTATGTATGCCTAAAAACTCCATGACTTCCCTGCTTATTAGTCTCTTTCATTGTCTTCTGTAACATTTAAACCTTCTGATTTACGGTATCTATTTGTCCTCCTAGGCAACCGTGGGAATGCAGAGCTTCTTTATGGCCACAGTGACTTCACTTATAGCTTCATCCTTAGACTCCTGTACTCCCAATTCAGAGAAGTGCGCCTGCTCGCTGGGGTTGCTATAGCAACTTTTGCCTTTAACAACATGGCTCAGCAGAAGCAGATAGCAGAGGCTGGTGGGGTGCATTGGCACAATTTTCAACCTTTCCTCCTTTCCAGTGACCCACTTGAACGTCTGAATGCTGCCTTCCAGGTGAGGAAGGACTTGGCTAATGCTATAAACCTTTTGCTTTGTATGTATCTAATCCAGGAGGTGTCAAACTAATTAATCATGTATTCCATTTATAAAGAGAAACATTTCATGAAAACATTCCATAACATCAATGGTCTCTAACCCATATATGAATTTGAAATTCACACCAGTTCACAGAATTAACCAAAACAGAATGAAGTAAAATCTTCCCTGACTACAACCACACTAGAAAATGAAGAATGGAAAGTTGTGATTGGAGGTCTTACGCATGATGTTAAAAAGGCGTGCCCAAGAATATTAGACAAAGATTGGAATTTTTGAGCAGACTGGATCAGGATGTGATGACAGGGTCAAAATGAAAAATTTGTTGAAAAACGGGCTACAGTTCAGAAGCCAGGAAAGTCAATAATGCTGAGTATTAAACCACAACAATACGTAAAAATAACAAAGCCAAAAGGTTCCCTTTTCCTATCTAGTCCTTTGTGAAAAGTTTGTTTTGTGTTTGTTTTTAATCCAAAAGCTCAGAAATCAGGTGATACAGTATGAATCTCTGTCTTTAATGGTATAAGTGCAAAGTTGTTATGCTTCACTCTGGTGCCCGTACACATGACAGGCAATGAGGCATGGTTTCAGACAACAATATGAAAGTGCCCACTATCAAATAATATTCAAAAACCAATGAGAAAAGATAATAACTTTAAAATGATATTATTTTACCATAAAAGTTATTAACACTAAAGAACATTATTTTCAAGCCTACCATAATTGAATTCACAAGAGTTCACACAAAGTGTGATAAGATGAACCATACCTCAGTAAAAATTCTGCATGCAAAAAAATATTAAGATTAAATGATGCTGAACATGAGATTACATTTTATTTTTATTCAAAATATTTTGTTTGTTGAAGCTATTTTCAATATTTTAGAATCTTAAAGTATGTTTTGACCCATTGAAATTAACACACTCCAAACAAGTGCTATTGCTTTTTCTCACTATGGATGGTCCTTGTTATAGCAGGACAGTTTATAACCAAATTCGCCACTTTACCACTAGCACTAAGAACCAGCTGGAACTAAGCTGAACCAAATTCCTGTCTTGTTTGCATTATATTACTTTGAAAGGTTTGTGGAACCAGCAATGTAATTTAGTGGTACAGCTGCTGTAGCTTCTACTTCATACGTAAAGCCCTGCCAACCTGAGAATATCTCAGTTAGGCTATGGAGACACTGTAGTCTCAATTGGTTTCAGACTCTGTCATTGTTATCACTCTATGCTACATTTTTAAAAATGAAAAATTAAGTTGTAAGTTCCAAGAAAAGAATAAGGATCAAGCCCTTTTTGACAGTGTCCTATAAAATCTGTCAAACAGAAGCAACAGTATGTAAGGGGACATTAAAGGTATTTGCAGAAATAGGTGCCCTGCACTGCTTTACACTATGCCAAGAAAAAAAGCAACAACAAAAAGTGCAATTAGCATCATAACAATTTCTTCCATATGTTCACTGTCATAAAGTATGCAAATGTCTGACATGCACACTCACTGAGGAAATTATTAGGAGCACCTGTTCATCTGCTTATCCAGACCTAGGTAGATCATCAACTACAGTGACGATAACATCTAATACCGCAAAGACAATCTAACGGTTTGTAATGGATCATACCTTATCAGACCCATGCAGATTATGTGCATTGTTGTTAGTGACAGCTCCCCACTGATACCAAGTGACAGCTGGAAGTGCACCACATAACATCATCACACCAAAAGTATTTAAGATGGAGGTGCATAGACCAGTTTGCCCAAGTTTCTGAATATTGTAAAAAAAATCCTCATGGTGCTTTCAGTTATTCTCAGTGTTGGGAGTTAGGACTTTGAATGTTTTTCTTTGACTTTAAGATTGGTTTAATATTTTGGGCTGTGGTACTTTGATTAACAGTCTTTTAGGCTTCAGACCCTCACCTGTATCTGACCACATTTTTTCTCATCTTCAGGTCCTGTTCTTTAACATTTTTATTTGTGTCTGCCTATTGCAAAACTAAGTGCCTAAGCACTGGCAGGTGCAGCAATGGTTACTTAAATATTAACCGTGATTTCTAAACAGTTTCAGATTGATAACAGGTTAGCTAAGGTAAATATGGAAAATACCTGCTTTGAAGTAGAAAATTACCCTCTTCTATTCAGAGTACTCAAAGACTACCCTGAACTTGCAAAGCTGTGATGTAAAGCTAATTTCTCACCTCATTTCTTTACGTAAAAAAAATACTTTTAAAAAATCATCCAGAACGATTATTTTCTGGTCATGCTATATTTGGAGTACATTGGCTTCTCCTTTCTTGCTTTTTTTTTGTTAGGAAAAGAAAAGATGTCTAAAAAGAGATAATCCAGTTCTGAATGTGTGTTTTTGTACATGGGTACTGTTCAAAATGCAATTTAAAGATAGCTTTTATTCAACAGACCATTGTGTTAGATACACATTTTCTGGAAATTGATTATTTTGTGTGTTTAACTTATTCAGGGATCACATGCTCTTATGCCACATAAAGCATAGCAGTAATGACTCTTTAATTACCCTATACATATTGTCCAGAAATGTGTTGTTCATATTTGGCCTAAACATTGAAAATAAAACTCAACAATGTCTAGCTGTGCCATCTCTTTACTTTGAAAAAATATTTAGAAAAGGTAAACTCAGGCTAACTCAGTGTTGCCCAAAAACACCAGGTAAAGTTGATAAAACTTTCCAACAAAATCTCCAGGGCAGATACACGCCCGGTTATGTGTTCTTATGTTTTGCTGTGCTTGGCAAGTGAGACTTTCTTAACCTATTAGCTCCAACCTGCACTGTCCATCCATCCATCCATCCATCCATCCATCCATCCATCCATCCATCCATCCATCCATCCATCCATCCATCCATCCATTATCCAACCCGCTATATCCTAACACAGGGTCACGGGGGTCTGCTGGAGCCAATCCCATCCAACACAGGGCACAAGGCAGGAAACAAACCCTGGGCAGGGCGCCAGCCCACCACAGGGCACACACACACACACCAAGCACACACTAGGGACAATTAAGGATCGCCAATGCACCTAACCTGCTGGAATGATTTTTATTTCTCAGTTTGAATGTGCTTCAGAGTGACTCCTCACTAGGAAATCTTTGCATTATACTCTGTCTGACTGAAATGATATCCTGCTCACTTTTTCCTGGCATTGATCAGCTAAAAATACATTTACCTAGAAATGTTTTCTGTTTTTAGAAATAACATCATGTCTAGCCCTCTGTGAATGTAATAGAAAACTATCTGTCTTTATTAAAATGGGGAAATACATTGGAAATCGTATGTATTTATCAGACTCTGGAAATATTATCTGCTGTGAATTATTAATGTGAGAAACCAACGAAAATGACCCTTTTATTATAGAGATTGAATGGAGGGAAGAGTCATATTTTAAAAGGAGAAACATAACATCTGTGAATAATTTTAGAACTGCATGCACAGCTTCCAAAGTCATGCCATCCCAAACCTTTTGAATTGGCCAGGTGTCTGATACATTTTTTTACAAAGCTTACAAGCATTCAAGGTGAGACATAAAAACGAGTAGGAGGTTCAAAATGCATTCAACATAAAGGGAAATCATGCACATGTTTTGACTTTCATTACTATCTAGAGGTTTTTGATAAAATATGCCCACAAGGATAGTGAATAATGATGTATTACTGACCCTCAATATTTAGTAACTAATTTTTTAAATTACATATGTGTTTCATTTAATTTTTCCATAACAGTGGCAAAATGGGAATGGTTGCTGGCTCTTGAATGCTTGCAGCATTTGATTCCCCAGTGTGAGTGTAGTGTTATTAATGCTGCATTCATTTGTCATGGCAAACATGTGAAATGTTGATTCAGTACAGAGTGCCTGCTTTGTGGCATTCACAAAGATTTCCTCCAGTATTACAAAGACATGGTCTTTAGAGACACTAGTATAGCTCATTGTGGGTGCTCTTCTGAATGTTCCATGTAATGAACTGGATTCTCATCCAATGTTAGCTCCTGTTACTAACTTGCTTTCTACAGTCTTAACCAGGAAAATGCCTTTGATCTATCCGCCAAACATACCTGGTCCATTACGTGGCTGCAGAGTGTCAGAATGTATTATAGCAGCACCATGTGCAAGGCAGGAATCACTCCTGGACAGACTAACAGGTCATTAAAGTGTAACTTACATACAGTGACCATGGAAGAAAGATTCATTAAATAAAAAATGCCTGTCAATAAAATATTTCAACTGTAAAATTTTGCCTATTAAGACAATTACAGTAGCTAGACATGTACATTTATTTTTGAATACAAGTGTATGTATTAATACACACTTCTGTTGACCAAAGTCTCACTGCAAACCCTGCTTCTCTAGTATTTGTGAAATGGACTGGAAATGTACATTAGTGACAAATGGATTAAATAATGAAGGAAATATGCCCGTAACTTGACTGTAGTTTTGAGAAAGTGGTATTACAGTGAATTAAAGTCTGACTTTCTCCTTTCTAAGTGTGTAGTTCTATCTAGCATCATACCAGATCAAAAACCTGCATCAATCCGTGCTCTTGGGATTAAGACTATTGTGGACATTATGGAAGAACCACACTCCAAGCCTGTCCTGGCTCTGGCTGCGGATTGTGTGGGACGTCTTGCACATACAAGAGCAGGTATGGTAGCTTTTTATCAAGGCAAAAATGTAGGACATAACTAAAACACAATTAGATTAGATAAAATCATTGCTTAGTCTAACAGTGTTCATAAGGTCAGGCAACAGATAACCTAACCTGCTCACTGAGCTACATTATTCATTTTTAGATTCGAGCCTAAACAGCATAATCAATATTATGCATTCAGGGCTGGTGGGGCACTGGCCCAGTTCCCCAACAGATGGCACTGTTGTAATATAAATATTAACAAATTGTAAATGTAAGTATTACTTACGTAATAAACCTGTCTCACAAATGTAATATCTTTTTCAAATTTGTACAGCAAACTCAACTCAGTCATCATAATGATATTTTTCCCTTTTTCAAGTTAGGCTCAATGCAATTTCTTATCCAGAAATGTATTTCTTTTTGTAGTATGTGAAATTTTCTTTGTGCCTGACACTGCTAATTTTTTTCTGGATTGCTTGGGCAGGCCCCTAGACCCTTCCGTATATACACATGTGCAAACAAAATTTTTTCTGTTCCTCCATGGGGGCTTAAAAGCTAGATCCCTTTGAATACAACCCATTAGTTGACTTTTTGTAATTCAATTTAATTGGTGTGTGAACTTCCACATCTTGCTATTTTGGAGAAGTCGTCATCATTATCATAAATTGATTAGTGCTGTTAGCTTAATAAATTATGAATTATACATTGCCCTTACATTTAAAAATTAGTTAACTATTGATAGAATAAATCATATATAATAAAACATTTGAGCTGTCTGTTTATCTCATATCCTTCCATTGTTTGTGTGGATTTCCACTCACAGTCCAAGATACTTCAAAATAGCCCACTGTCTGTGGCCTTTGATGAACTGTATTTCTGAGTCATGATGATGTGCTTTTCTTGCCGAGGTCAGGAATCCCGTCTGCAATTATCTCCATCAATGCAGTATCTGTTCTTTGTGATCTGATGACATCTTCTTCTGAGCAGATTCAGGGATCTGCTGCCATTGCATTGGGATTCTTGAGTTTCAACCACAATGGCAACAGGCAGCTGCTGAAACAGTCAGTAATGCATGTTTTTCATTATACTTTTTTGTTTATCATATATTCTGTATTATACAGTATATAGTAGAGTGTTGATTATCTTAACTAATTGGGAGCAGGGTTGATTCAGTTAATTAAACAGTTCAGATAATGAAACATACATGAGAATACCCAGTTATATGAAATAAAGTATAATTAGGCCTACACTTAAAATATTGTATGCAAGAATATTACTACTGTATTTTGAAATACAAAGTATTACTAAAAAGTGATTTAGGAAATGGTCTGTAAATACAAAATTTGTCATTTTGTCTTTGACTGAAAACAAATTGAGGTTTATTTTACCTGTAGACAACATTAACATAATAGTGTGGAAGTATTAAATAAAAAAATGACACAGTATTTCACTTTCAATTAACCATGACAGAAAACTAGAACAGTGACTGTTTAGAAACAAAATGCCGGAAATAATCTAAACACTAGTGACCGTCACTTCCTCCAATACTCCAGTGCTCACAACAATCAACAGTATCAACAGACAGTGACACATCAAGGTTATGGGAAACCATTCTGCGCTTACACAGTAACTAAAGCCAACATTTGATTTTTAACTCTTGTAATGACAAATTAAGACTATTTTATGTTATACTAAATATACCTCTGAATAAACAATCAGAAACAAATGCATTAAAAGCCAGGAGTATTATTTCAGCATAACAACCAGAGCAGTAAAGATAGTACATACTATAATTTTTAGGAAGGCTGGGTTGGGGGGGGGGGGCAGCAATTCAGAAAATCGACAGTTTGGATTATTGATGTTCAGATAACTTTAACTATATATAGTATATGTCAAAGACAAGAGAAGAGAAAAGAGTTGGTGATTAACAATGTGTGGCACTGACTTTAATGAATTTGTAGGAATTATGAAGTAAGGTGTCATTATTCCCCATTCAGGTTTTGAAACAGCTGAGTTCCCTGCCAGTTTAACCTATATAAAATAGGAAGCAGTAGGCAAACTCAGTTTGGGGCTAAGTTCTTCTTCCAGGCCAACCAGTTCCAGACTGTAATAGAAACAGAAGGATTTAGCACTCTTTCAGGTAAAGTCATAGTCCCTTTCTGTGATCTAGTTAAATGGGTCCCTGAAAATATAGCAGAATGATCACATTCTTAACTATACAGTATACAATATACTGTGTATATACATTTACTGTATACTTGTACAGTATATACACAGAACACAGTATGTGTGTGTGGAGTTAGTGTAGGAATGCATCAGCATGCACCTGCAAATAAAAAAGGTTAAATGTTATTTCTATGCTGAAAAGGAAAGAAGGTTCAAAATAAATCACAGCTGTATATCCTTGACCAGGTGTGCAACCTGATAAAGACTATATATACAGTATTCTCGTAAATTACATTCTTTCATTTACTAAACCTGCATGTTCCAATACTGAGACTAATGATACAGATTCAAAAGTCTCTTTAATTTAGCAGTACCTATGCCATATTAAATGACAAGGTGTTCCAAACAGCGACAAAAAGACCAGAAGCTTGTGAGTCACATTCTGACTCACCTCACTAGCACTCTGGCTGTGTATAGGGACTTGTTTAGTTTCAGTGTTCTCCATGAACATCCACATTTAACTAATGTTTGAGTCATCCAAACTGGAGCTGATGCTGTTATGTATGCAGCAACTTTGTGGCAAATTTATGATTGATGGCTCATTTAGCCCACATGTTCATTTTTAAAATGCTATAAAAGATAGTTATATGAAAAAAGTTTCACTACCAACTATAAAAAAGAGCATGAGATTATATTTTACAAAAAATGATAGTCAAAACTCTACCAGATGACACATTTAAACCCACTAAGCATCAAAAAGTCTCTTTTGTAGTTACCTGGCTAAATAACAAAGATGGGAATGAGTATAACATAAACATTTTTAGGAAGGACAGACAGAAAAGGAGGTGGGGTTGCTCTTTATGTCAAACAGAATTTAAACACAAGTCCTCTTCAGTTGGATGATGAGACCCGTCTTAGTGAGGACATGTGGCTTCTCATGGAAAGCATTAAGGAAAAAGGCCATATTTTAATAGTGTGTTATAGACAGCCCTATGCAGACAGTAATTTCAACACACATCTTTTTAGTAATATTAAAAAGGCAAGTTTACAGGGCGAATATAATAGTTATGGAGGACTTTAATTATCCAAACATTAAATGGGATAAACTTGCAAATGGAGGAGCACAAGAGCAGCAGTTTTTAGAAGTAATCAGTGACTGTTTTTTAACACACTATGTTAAAGCACCATGAAGGGATGAAGCTTGTCTGGATTTAGTATTTTGTAATAATCAGGACAGAATTGAGGGTGTGGAAGTGATGGAACCACTAGGGTCAAGTGACCATAATATAATACAAGTCTCAGTGTTTTGGAAGAGTGCAGATGCAATGACTAAAACTGTTAAGTTTAACTTGGGTAGGGCAAATTTTGAGCAGATGCAGCAAAGTCTAAAGAGGATAGACTGGGATAAGCTTTTCAGCGTGGAGACAGTCAAGGAGCAGTGGAAAAGGTAAAAATGTCTTACATGTAATGCAGGACAGGTACATACAGTAGCTACATTTGGAATTAATAGGAAATTTAAAAAAAAACCCTGCAGTGGGTTAATAAGGAGTTAAAAAAGAAGCTGCCAAGGAAATAGACAGCTTTATAAGGCATATAAGACTAATGACTGCAAAGTGAATTGCAGGGCATATGAGAACATGAGGGCAACCATTAAGAAGGATATTAGGGATGATAAAAGACAGTTGGAGAGGAATATAGCAGATAAGGTGGAAGATGACCCTAAGAGAGTCTTTCAGTATTTTGGTAGTAAATGAACAGTCAAGGAAGAAGTGTATCAGGAATAATAAAGTGAAATAGCGGACATTATAAACTTGCATTTTTCTGAGGTCTGCACAAGTGAGGAAGTAGATAACATCCCAGCACTAAATGGGACTACTAAGGAGGTACTGAAGGATTTGGAAATTGTAGAGGGAGAAGTACTGCTCAGATTAAATATGCTGAAATCAAAAGGTCCTCCAGAACCACATAATATTTACCTTCGAGTTTTTAAAGAGGTTAGCGAGTACATATATAAACCCTTGACACATATTTTTAGGGAATCACTGTGCACTGGAGAAATTCCAAAAATGACTGGAAAAATAGCAAACATTAATCCATTATAAAAAGGGTGACCGGGCAGATCCAAGCAACTATAGGCCAGTAAGTTTAATGTGCTTCACTGGAAAATTAATGGAAGGAATTATTAAGGATAAGATTAAGTAGCACATGGCAAGTAAAGGAGTTTTTCTGAATAGTCAGCATGGGTTCAGAAGAAGAAGGTCAAGTTTTACCAAGATGCTGGAATTTTATGGGGAAGCAAAAAAAACATATGATCAAAGTGGAGCATATGATATTATTTACCTTGACTTTCTGAAAGCATTTAATAAGGCGCCACACGAGAGGTTGGGCATCAAACTAAAAGAAGTAGGAGTTCAGGGTGATGTTTTTAGATGGGTGCAGAATTGGCTCGGACACAGAAAGCAGAGGGTGATGGTGCGAGGGACCTTATCAGAATTGGCCGATGTTAAGAGTAGTGTTCCACAAGGGTCAGTGCTAGGTCCACTGCTGTTTTAATATATATAAATGATTTAAATTGGAATATAAATAACAAGCTGGTTAAATTTGCAGATGATACCAAGATTGGTGATTTGGCAGATAATTTGGAATCCATTATATCATTACAGAAGGACTTGGACAGCATACAGGCTTGAACAGATTTGTGGCAGATGAAATTTAATGTCAGTAAATGTAAAGTGTTACACATTGGAATTAAAAATGTTAGGTTTGAATACACAATAGGAATTCTGAAAATTGAGAGTACACCTTATATGAAGGATTTAGGAGTCATAGTGGACAGAAAGATATGGAAAAAGATGATCCGCTATGGCAACCCCTAACGGGAGCAGCCAAAAGAAGAAGAAGAAGAAATGGACTTAACACTATTAACTTCCCTACAATGTTCAGATGCCATTAAAATGGCTAGCAATGTTGGGTTATATAGCATGATGTGTGGAGTATAAGTCCAAGGAGGTTATGCTCAAGCTTTATAATGCACTGGTGAGGCCTCATCTTGAGTACTGTGTGCAGTTTTGGTCTCCAGGCTACAAAAAGGACATAGTGGCACTAGAAAAGGTCCAGAGAAGAGTGACTAGGCTGATTCCAGGGATACAGGGGATGAATTATGAAGAAAGATTAAAAGAGCTGAGCCTTTTCAATTTAAGCAAAAGAAGATTAAGAGGGGACATGACTGAAGTAGGGCGGCACGGTGGCACAGTGGGTAGCGCTGCTGCCTCGCAGTTGGGAGATCTGGGGACCTGGGTTCGATTCCTGGGTCCTCCCTGCGTGGAGTTTGCATGTTCTCCCCGTGTCTGCGTGGGTTTCCTCCGGGCGCTCCGGTTTCCTCCCACAGTCCAAAGACATGCAGGTTAGGTGGACTGGCGATTCTAAATTGGCCCTAGTGTGTGCTTGGTGTATGGGTGTGTTTGTGTGTGTCCTGCGGTGGGTTGGCAATCTGCTGAGGATTGTTTCCTGCCTTGTGCCCTGTGTTGGCTGGGATTGGCTCTGTGTTCGGATTCAGCGGGTTGGAAAATGGATGGATGGATGGATGACTGAAGTATTTCAAATTATGAAGGGAATTAGTACACTGGACTGTTATTTTAAAATGAGTTCATCAAGAACACGGGGACACAGCTGTAAACTTGTTCAGGGTAAATTTCACACAAACCTTATGAAGTTTTTTTTTACACAGAGAACCATAGACACTTGGAATAAGCTACCAAGTAGTGTAGTAGACAATAATACTTTAGGGACTTTCAAAACTAGGCTTGATGTTTTTTTAGAAAAATTAAGTGGATAGGACTGGCGAGCTTTGTTAGGCTGAATGGCCCGTTCTCGTCTAGAATGTTCTAATATGGACATGCTTACATGGGTGATGGTAGTGTCAGACAATGGGTATAGAAATTTAAAGATAGGAGCAGTGGAATTACTGGTAAAACTCATGTTGACAGACTGTAAACTGCTCCATTGAGTAAAAGTTTGTTCCTATTCTTTGTATCAATTTGACCTTTTTTGTTTACATGGATTTAATATCAGTTCTAACTTCTGTCAAACAAACAATGGAATAAATGTGAACATATACCACAGAATCAAATCATATTACTTAATACATCAAAAGAATTTGAAAAAAATCCCAATATTAATGTGACCCAAGTATCAGGATAATATTTTATTGTGAGGATTCTGACAATACTCAACCAAAGTCTGCATATTTAAAAGGGCAAATATTGTGGCCTGGGAAACGAATAGTTTGATAAAATATCTTGCATGAGAGTGCTCAACTGGAGTATCTCCAAACTAGTTTCAAAGTCTCAAAAATAGTGTGGTTTTAGTTAAAAAAAAACAAAAAAAAAACAAAGGAGACTCAAAAAGGGAGAGCGCAATGTGAAAAAAATAATCTGAAACAAAATTCTGTTATCTGTCTTGGCCAGCCTTCATCAGTAATTTCTCAGTCTATTTCAGTAGTGGGGCTCTGCCATTTTCCCACCTTGCAAGCACACATCTCCCCCTTTCTCTCTCTGTTCCTTCTGACTCTGACTTCTTCCATCTACTAGTGAGGCTTGTCCCAGACCTCTCCTCCAGATTCCAGACTCAGTGAATCCCTGACCTGAGGCAACTTAAAAACTCCTTCCCAAGATCAGTGCAGACCAACCCTGCAATCCCAATTGGGGTGAGTGTTAGCCTTCTTGCCTAGAGTTACCAAGCTAGAGCTTCTTTTAGATGCTTTTAGAATGCCTTCACAATGGGTCGTCATTATTCCTGTCAAGTGAACAACATGGGCCAATGTCTCTATACCAAATATTCTGTGCTTTAAAAAGATGGCCAACATGGGAGCTGACTACAAGTCCTGGCTCTATAAGGAATAATTAAAGACTCTTGCTGGAGATCATGTACTGCCCCCCTGGAAGACAGAAGGGAGAATACTGGATTTCTGCCTGTCCTCATCATTGAAAAGGCAACATGATCTTAGAAAGGGATTGTTATGTACCTACATACAGCATGAGGAGAGGAAGAGGTTGGGAGCATGCGCTGATTACAGAGCGTTGACGCACCCAACACACGACGAAGCACCCAGATTGGGACCCGAGTGCAACTGTCCAATGGGTGACATCTCAGCATGAGTACAGATTATAAGATGGTGAGGAAAAAAAATCGAACAGGATATGGATTTAATAAGGAAGTGAACTGAATCAAGGTCAAAAGTCAGACAGAAGCTCAAGAAGCTGGGATTCAAACTAGGGAACCAAACGCCAAAGCCCAATGTGCAGAAGTTGAAATATTCAAGCAAAACTCCTGATATTGTCTTGACATTCTTTCCTGTAACTGTTGTAATGAGAAGTCAAGCAAAATGACACCTTTTATTGGCTAACTAAAAAGATTACAATATGCAAGCTTTCAACGCAACACTGGCCCCTTCTTCGCCCTAGTACTGTAACTGTAGATAGATAGATAGATAGATAGATAGATAGATAGATAGATAGATAGATAGATAGATAGATAGATAGATAGATAGATAGATACTTTATTAATCCCAAAGGGAAATTCACATACTCCAGCAGCAGCATACTGATACAAAAACAATACTGAATTAAAGATTGATAACAATGCAGGAAAAAACAGACAATAACTTTATATAATGTTAACGTTTACCCCGCCGGGTGGAATTGAAAAGTCGTATAG
Source organism: Erpetoichthys calabaricus (assembly GCF_900747795.2). Lineage (NCBI taxonomy): Eukaryota > Metazoa > Chordata > Cladistia > Polypteriformes > Polypteridae > Erpetoichthys > Erpetoichthys calabaricus. The sequence goes on from NC_041402.2 coordinate 72,321,908, forward strand.
TGTGGGGGAGGAACGATCTTCTCAGTCTGTCAGTGGAGCAGGACATTGAGAGCAGTCTGTCGCTGAAGCTGCTCTTCTGTCTGGAGATGACATTGTTTAGTGGATGCAGTGGATTCTCAATAATTGATAGGAGCCTTTTGAGCGCCCGTCACTCTGCCACATATGTCAGACTGTCCAGCTCCATGCCAACAATAGAGCCTGCCTTCCTCACCAGTTTGTCAAGGCGTGAGGCGTCCTTCTTCTTAATGCTGCCTCCCCAGCACACCACCGCGTAGAAGAGGGTGCTCGCCACAACCATCTGATAGAACATCTGCAGCATCTTATTGCAGATGTTGAAGGACGCCAGCCTTCTAAGGAAGTATAACCGGCTCTGTCCTTTCTTACACAGAGCATCAGTATTGGCAGTCCAGTCTAATTTATCATCCAGTTGCACTCCCAGGTATTTATAGGTCTGCACCATCTGCACACAGTCACCTCTGATGATCACGGGGTCCATGAGGGGTCTAGGCCTCCTAAAATCCACCATCAGCTCCTTGGTTTTGCTGGTGTTCAGGTGTAGGTGGTTTGAGTCGCACCATTTAACAAAGTCCTTGATTAGGTCCCTATACTCCTCCTCCTGCCCACTCCTGATACAGCCCACGATAGCAGTGTCATCAGCGAACTTTTGTACGTGGCAGGACTCCGAGTTGTATTGGAAGTCCGATGTATATAGGCTGAACAGGACCGGAGAAAGTACAGTCCCCTGTGGCGCTCCTGTGTTGCTGAACACAATGTCAGACGTGCAGTTTCCGAGACGCACATACTGAGGTCTGTCTTTAAGATAGTCCACGATCCATGCCACCAGGTATGAATCTACTCCCATCTCTGTCAGCTTGTCCCTAAGGAGCAGAGGTTGGATTGTGTTGAAGGTGCTAGAGAAGTCTAGAAACATAATTCTTACAGCACCACTGCCTCTGTCCAAGTGGGAGAGGGATCGGTGTAGCATATAGATGATGGCATCCTCCGCTCCCACCTTCTCCTGGTATGCGAACTGCAGAGGGTCGAGGGCGTGTTGAACTCAGGTGGTGAAGCAGCAGCCTCTCCATGGTCTTCATCACATGTGATGTCAGAGCAACAGGCCGGAAGTCATTCAGCTCACTAGGACGTGATACCTTTGGGACTGGGGTGATACAAGATGTTTTCCAAAGCCTCGGGACTCTCCCCTGTTCCAGGCTCAGGTTGAAGATGCGCTGTAGAGGACCCCCCCAGCTCCGATGCACAGACCTTCAGCAGTCGTGGCGATACTCAATCTGGACCCACTGCTTTGCTGGCACGAAGTCTCCTCAGCTCTCTGGTCACCTGTGCTGTTGTAATTGTGGGTGGGGATGTCTCTCCTATGCTGGTATCAGCAGAAGGATGTGTGGAGGGTACAGTACTCCGAGGTGAGAGTGAGAGTGGGTTAGGTTGGTCAAACCTGTTAAAGAAGTTGTTCATTTGGTTTGCTCTCTTCACGTCTCTCTCGATGGTGACACCCCGCTTCGAGCTGCAGCCAGTGATGATCTTCATCCCATCCCACACTTCCTTCATGCTGTTATTCTGCAACTTCTGCTCCAGCTTTCTCCTGTACTGCTCCTTCGCCGCCCTGAGCTGAACTCTAAGTTCCTTCTGCACGTGCTTGAGCTCATGCTGATCACCGCCTTTAAAAGCCCTTTTCTTCTGGTTCAAAAGGCCCTTGATGTCACTTGTAATCCATGGCTTGTTGTTAGCATAGCAGCGTACAGTTCTTACTGGAACTACAATGTCCATACAGAAGTTGATGTAGTCAGTAGTGCAGTCAACAACCTCCTCAATGTTCTCACTATGTGATCCCTGCAGGATATCCCAGTCTGTAGTTTCAAAGCATTCTCTAAAAGCATTCTCTGCCTCAGGGGACCACTTCCTGAATGAGCGTGTGGTAGTAGGTAGGACCCTAACTCTTGGTGTGTAGTGAGGCTGAAGCAGCACCAGTTTATGATGTGCTTTCCCAAGGACAGGCAGCGGGGTGGCGCTGTATGCGTCTTTAACGTTTGCATACAGTAAATCAATAGTCTTATTTCCCCGGGTGTTACAGTCCACATACTGCGAGAAGGCAGGTAATGTTTTGTCCAGCGTCACATGGTTAAAGTCTCCAGTAATTAGCACAAGCGCCTCAGGGTGCTGCGTTTGTAACTTAGCAACAGCAGAATGAATGATGTCACTCGCTGTCTCCACGTCTGCCCGAGGAGGAATGTATACAATAACAACAATGACGTGCCCAAACTCTCTGGGCAAGTAATAGGGACGCAAACCTATGGCCAACAGTTCTATGTCCCTGCCGCAAGAGGAGATTTTAACGTTTACATGTCCAGAGTTGCACCATCTTGTATTAACATAGAGAGCGAGTCCTCCTCCTTTGTGCTTTCCGCAGGTACTTGCGTCTCTGTCCGCTCTAACTGTGCTAAACCCAGGTAGCTCCAAGTTAGCATCTGGGATGTTAGTTGTTAGCCACGTTTCAGTAAAACACAACATACTGCATTCTCTGTAGGTCCTGACATTTTTCACCAGCGCAGCCAGTTCGTCGATCTTATTTGGTAGCGAGTTCACATTTCCCAGGATCACAGAAGGCACTGAAGGTTTGTAGCGCCACTTTCTCTCTAGACTCTTGGCTTTTATCTTAGCGCTGGCTCTGCTGCCACAATACGACCTTCTTACCTCGTCAGGTAAATAGGGGACCACACCGGCTCAGGCATTTGTTCTCAGAGCTTGAAGTTGACTACTTGAATAGATGAGTCTCGGTGTGTAAAAATCCATTTCCAAGTAGTAGAGTAGTAAAAAAGTGTAAAAAGTGCCCAGGGAACTAGTCCACATAAAAGAAAGTGGTAGGAGTTGACAGTGAAATAGAGAAAAATACAGAAAAAAGGTAAAAAGATAAAGTCATACACGGAGCTGCTGGAAAGGCTGCCACTCGCGGCGGCGCCTGAGTCAATGAATTGTTAACCAAACAACCACAAAAAGTTGTATTTGATTATTTAGTGAAATCATGTGACTTGCAGTTGTGCTCAGTTACAGTAAACAAAATGAGAGTGCCTAAAAAAAATAACCAAAATTGAAATGCAGAGATATCACTGAACAACCAAAAAAAGACAAAACTGTGATGTGTCAGAATTTCTGTGTCACAGGTATACCATAGCGTGACATGCATTTTGTGCTGGTCAATGGACCTTCAGGTTACTTGACAGCCCTCCATTGCATCACTTTCTCTAGATGAGTAGGGGATGAGACCCACCTGACACCTACTGGATCACTTGATCTCTAGAACATCTAAACAATGTCCTTAGGTTCCTCTCATAGGACCTCTCTCTCTCATTCATGTGCTGCTGGACATTTCAGTTTTTACGACAAGAAGATTGATAGGGTCTTCTAACCTCTAGTGGCCCCTTTATTTTTTTACTGGCAAGAATATTTGCTTTGTCCTTGACAGTATAGTGGTCTCTTTTTCTCCTAGCAATTTCTTTGAGGTATTCCATTATCTTGTGCCACATTGGCTGACAAAGTCTTGCCACCTTGGTACTCCATTACCCTTGTTTATTTGTTTGAACTAAGGGTTGGTACAGGCAGTCAGAGAGGCCTATAGAGGTAGCAGATTGTAATTACCACCAGTTCAACAGTAACTTTGAGAATAAATGGAATCTCTAGCCAAATTCTACTACTTGTTCATTACGACCAGCATTTATAAGAACCTGTCAGGGCAATTTTTGGATTTCTTTTAAAATACCAATGCTGGTCTCACACACCATCCAGCTGTGAAAACCTTTGAAATCCACTCATTCATTAATGTCCTGAGCCCACTCAGTGTATTTATATAGGTAGGGTCAGGACTTGAGTTAGGAAGCAAACCCTGAAAGGGAAGCCAGAGCTCAACGGGGTATACTCATATACACAGAATCCAGATAATTAACTTAACACGCATATCTTCAACATGTAGTAGACAGCCAGGAACAACACACAAGAACACAGGAAAAATGTTCAAACTATGCACAGAGAGTGGATTGAGCTGGGAATTCATACCAGGTTTTTGGAGCTGTGTGGCTGCAGCACATGCCAGTATTCCACCATTCAAGGACCTTAACAGACAGTTTGAATAGGGCTAACCAGTTCAAGTGACCAAATGTGGATTCCATCTAGAAATTGCATAGCAAAATACTTCATTGTTTAATTAGTTCTAAAATTTTGTTTAAGAATTTCCATGCCACTTTTAAGCTTTAGTGCAATGTTATAGTTCACTGACACAAAATTCCAAACAAGTGAATTTTCATTTTAGGTTGCAACGTAATTAGATCTGAAGAAAAATCAATCATAATGTACTGTGTATACTGAAGTGACACCAGCTTTTCTGATCTGTTCTTAATTATAACTGATGTAATTTTTATTTGTATTTACTAAGAGCAAAATAAGTGTGATTTATAAGGCAGCAACTCATAAGATGTTTATAGGTCAGATTCAGACAATAGTTCTTAGTTCTGAATCACTGTTGATGAATTACAAATATGACATACATTTCATTAGCACTCAGTAACAGTATGCCTTTTGTATAAATAGTCATCCGTCAATCCAGACAATAATCGTTACAGAGTTCTATGTTTTGAATTACACACATTACAACAGAATGAATAGAAGTACAACAGTGGAACATTAGAGCAATTTTGATGAGAACAGGCAATTCATCTCAACAAAGCGTGCCAGTCCCATTCACCCAATTTCTTCCAAAATAACATCAGGTTGATTTGAACATCCTAAAGTCCTACTCATTACCTCTTCACCTGATAACTCATTCCATGTATTAGTTGTTCTCAATGTGAAGAAAGATTTTGAAAAATATGTATGAAATTTACCTTTAATAAATTTCCATCTGTGCCCCTGTGTTCTTAGTGAAGAATTGTGTTGAAAATAACAGCTTGGATCCATTGTGTTTATTGCCCTTGTAATTTTGAATAGTGTAATTATGTCATCTTTTAATCTATTTTTTGTTGGAACTGAAAAGGTTCGACTCATTTTGTATTTCTTCTTACATCATACCTGACAGTCCTGGAAGTCACTCTTCTCCAACTACTACTAAGTACTGCTATTTCTTTTTGTAGCCTGGAGACCAAGCCTGCACAACAATATTCTAGACAAGGCCTCATTATAAAACTTAAGCATAGCCTCATTTGCCTTGTACTCAACACACGGCGCTACATAACGCAACATCCTATTGGCCTTCTTGACAGATTATCTGACTAGATGATGATAGCATTGATATTGCTACACCTCCTAGGTCCTTTTGTAAGTTGTATATTCAAGATTCAAGATTTAGACCCCTAACTGTGAGTATATGTGATGAGAGGTCCTTTGCAAAGTCTAGTTTTTAAATAAATAATCATGACCCGGAGTATGCAGGCTCCGATCGGGAGTGGGTGCGTGTGAGCACACTTAGCTCTGAGGTTTATTGGGGTGCTTGGCTGATCACACATTCGCTTGCAAATGTGAGTGGATCAGTCAGGTGCCTCGTTCACACCTCAGAGGAGGCAGTGCATCACATCTGCACCCAATCAGGTCATATATAAGTTGCCTGCACCGCAGTGAAGTCAAGAGTCAGAGAGAAAAGAAACAGAACAGAAACAAAGAGCCATGACAGCAGTATCGGGGGGGGGGGGGGGGGGTGTGGGGGGGTTTCAGGGGTGAAGCAGGACAAGCCAACCAGTAAGTGAGTTAGAGGCTGCTCAATTTGTATGCCTCACAGAAGGAGGGAGGAATCGGCACTCTAGTGGCAGAACATCCCCGCTGATTATTCTTTGAGGAACGGGTGCAATTGCGGTGGAGTCCTACCCAGGGATCTGAGGTACTCCAGATGAACGAGAAGGAAGGAGTACAACTACCAAGTTGTCTGGCTGCCATGGATTGATGGAGCCAAGACGGGGGTCATTAGTGTTGACCGTGGCTGCTGGAGTCTCCACCACCTGAGTGAGTTATGGGTGAGCTGGGGAGACAAAAAGTGACTTGTGCTGGGCTCACCTGGGATTAGAGAAGGAACATTGAAGACCTGAAGACTGTCTATTTGTGTTTGGTTTTACTCTGATTTAACTCTAGATTTTAACTCACAGACTGTCACTGTTTTTAATAGGTTTTTTATTTATTGACTGACTCTAATTGATGCACTGTTTGCACTTTTATTTTGTTTCATTTTTAATAAAAGCACAGAAGCACATATTTACCAACCCCTTGCTGAATATATGTGTCCTCATTTGCCTGGCACATCTCAATACATGACTATCGATGGCCACGGGTTGAAGAGGCTGGTGGAAACACCTGGGAGCATGCAGCCAACCTGGACTGGCACAGTATAATACAATTTGACACACAAAAAAACTAGCCCTGTGCACAGTAAGGAGTCCTGTCCCTTGTTTTAGCAGCAGCAAACTTGTCAGGTGACACTACCAAGAAGTCCACATTCATGTTTTGTTTAGTTTTGTTAGTCCTACTATATGTATAACTTCTGAAGAGAAAGCATGTCTTATATTGGATCAGAATATTTCAGTTATGGAGATGTATATTTGTATGGGCTCCTTTAAGATAGATAGATAGATAGATACTTTATTAATCCCAAATGGGAAATTCACATACTCCAGCAGCAGCATACTGATACAAAAAACAAATTAAATTAAAGATTGATAATAATGCAGGTAAAAACAGACAATAACTTTGTATAATGTTAATGTTTACCCCCCCGGGTGGAATTGAAGAGTCGCATAGTTTGGGGGAGGAACGATCTTCTCAGTCTGTCAGTGGAGCAGGACAGTGACACCAGTCTGCTCTTCTGTCTGGAGATGATACTATTAAGTGGATGCAGTGGATTCTCCATAATTGATAGGAGCCTGCTGAGCGCCCTTCGCTCTGCCACAGATGTCAAACTGTCAAGCTCCATGCCAACAATAGAGCCTGCCTTCCTCACCAGTTTGTCCAGGCGTGAGGCGTCTTTCTTCTTAATGCTGCCTCCCCAGCACACCACCGAGTAGAAGAGGGCGCTCGCCACAACCGTCTGATAGAACATCTGCAGCATCTTATTGCAGATGTTGAAGGACGCCAGCCTTCTAAGGAAGTATAACCGGCTCTGTCCTTTCTTACACAGAGCATCAGTATTGGCAGTCCAGTCTAATTTATCATCCAGCTGCACTCCCAGGTATTTATAGGTCTGCACCATCTGCACACAGTCACCTCTGATGATCACGGGGTCCATGAGGGGTCTGGGCCTCCTTAAATTGACATGTAAAAAGTTTGTGGAACAATTTTGTATTGTGAATGCTCCACCAAAATATACAGTTCAGCAACAGGTGAAAAGATGGCTTACTACTTGGTTTTTGAGTAATACACCAAAAGCAAGAACCCTTTCTTTCAGAGGTTGTCACAGACATTGCTAATCATATGGAAAGAAGTCCTCATAAGTTGATGGGGTGATTATCACAACAGACAAGTGCGTCACAACAATCATGCCAGCAGGGACTCCGAGATTTGTAGGCTATTTTCTTGTGAGCCATCTGGTACGTATCATTTACTTGGAAAAATTTGCCCAAGTCTACATTTTGCCCAAATTAATCTGTAATTATTGTTGATTATCTGCCATAGCTAATCATTTGGTATCTTCTGCTAACTTAACTAGATTGTTATTGATATTTTATCAAGATCTTTAATGTATGTTCTAATTTGTTCAATGTTAAATCATTTAGGTGTGTTTATTTTGAATCTGCTGTTTTGTCTATTTGATAAAGTTTGATAACTATATTTTTGAAGTGCTTTTCTGAATGACATCTTATTTTATTAAATAATATATTCATATGTATATACAGCTGCAGAGAGAGTCCAATCCTTGCCAAAACTCTCCTTCAATACACTCGGGGGCGCAGGTTGTCCCACTATTTCCTTGACGGCTGGAAGCACCTGACAAAACTGGGGTTGCCTCCCATCAGGTAAAATATAATAACTTATGTTCAAACTGGCAGTAGGAGTTTTTAGAAGGTTTCATCATGTCATGTTTTTTCATCAGATAGCCTTATTACACTAAGTGCCTAGCACCGCATCAGTTTTCTGTTTTTAATTACAGGGTTGGAGGCAGCATCTATCCTGACTGCAAGGCAGGGTCCAGTCCTGGATTGGCCACCAGTTCATCACGGGGAACAGCTGTACACATCCCTTCACTCACACCAAGCCAATTTAAAGTCACCAATCCATTGAATATGCACATGGTGAGGATGTGAGAGAAGAATCAGAATATCAAAGATACAGAAATGATGACCCCACGTTATATCTGCCACACATCTGGAATCTGGTTTAATTAACAACAAGACTTAGCACCTAATTAAGCAACTGGTTGGAGTGAAATTGGTTGGAGTTTGAGGCCTTGACTTAGTTGGTCTTCTGTTGGTTCACTAACTTCACGTTTCATTTCTGTTTGGGTGCCATTTAAGGAAAGAAATGAAGCAATTCAGCAGAACGATGAAGAAATTCAGGGAAACAAAAATTAATTCAAAAGAAGTTAATTAGCAGCAAAAACAGGTCACTAATTAAAAAAAGGGTTAGAATGAAAACCTACAGCCACTGCGGCCTTCCAGAATTGGAGTTTGAGAACCCTGATGTAGGGTGTTTGATAGTTGGTGTCACACACTTGAGAAACCATCCTTTTTTTTTTTTCTTTAATTTCTTTTATTAATTTTTATTGTAATCATTTTATACAAATAGATCAATTTATAACCAAACAAAATTGAAGACAAATCAAACCCCACCCCTGAGAAGGAGAGCTTAGCCAAAGGAGAATTGCTTAGGGCTTTTTAATGAGGCAATAAACAAAAGAAAGAGAGAAATATATATAGGTAAATAAGAAATGGAGAAGGGAATTAAATGCGCTAATAGTTATTTCTCTTATTCTAAAATAATATTGATTAGATCCTGCCAGGTTTTGAAAAAGTTCTGTACAGATTCTCTAACTGAGAATTTGATTTTTTCCAATTTACATCTTGCCTGAAGAAGGGGCCTGAGTTGCCTCGAAAGCTTGCATATTGTAATCTTTTTAGTTAGCCAATAAAAGGTGTCATTTTGCTTGGCTTTTCTCTACATTCATAATGGCTAACACGGTACAACACCCTAGTACTCCAATTTCAAATAATATAAAACATCGGTTTCCCACTGACTTATCAGAGGAGAGTTAGGATTCTTCCAATTTAACAGAATAAGTCTGCGTGCCAAAAGTGTAGTGAATGCAATCACCGTTTGCTTGTCCTTCTCCACTTCAAGTCTGTCTGGAAGAACACCGAACACAGCTATTAATGTGTTAGGAGGAATTGTGATACCAAGGCTGTCTGAAAGGCACTTAAAAATTTTGGTCCAAAATGATGTTAGTTTGGTGCAGGCCCAGAACATGTGACCCAGCGAGGCAGGAGCTTGGTTGCAGCGTTCACAGGTTGGATCTTACCCTGGAAACATTTTGGACAGTTTTAAGCGAGACAGATGAGCTCGATATATAATTTTTAGTTGAATAATTCTGTGCTCGAGTGAATTCTCTGCTTTGCTACCTTCCACTCCTTTTCTGATATATTGATTAAGAGATCTTCTTCCCAATGTCCTCTTGAATCTTTGAAAGGTAGGGACTCTAATAGGATTTTATATAATGCGGAAATGGTGTTTAATTCCTCGAAATTGAGCAGTATTTTTCTAGCATTGTGGAGGGTATGAGGTGAGGAAAATTGGGCAGTTTCTGTTTAACAATGTTTCTAATTTGAAGATAATGAAAGAAATGTGTAGCTGGGAGGTTGAATTTTGAATGTAATTGTTCAAAAGATGCAAATATGTTGTCTATATAAAGATCTCTGAGCATTTTAATCCCAAAACTTTTCCAGGTATTAAAAACTGGATATGTTTGCGAGGGTTGAAAGAGGTGGTTCTCTTGCAGAGGTGCCACAGATAAAAGATTTTCCATCTTAAAATGCTTTCTAAGTTGGTTCCATATTCTGAGTGAGTAAAGCACAATTGGTTTATTAGTATATTTGCGATAACTTGCATTTATTGGAGAGCAGAGCAGGGAGTATAGAGAAGTACTACAGGATTTTACTTCTATTGCGGACCAAGAGGAACCATCCTTTCACCAACTCAACAGAGTACAAACATGGAGGAAGTGTGATGGTCTGAGGTTCTTTTGCTGGAGGCAGAGTTGATGATTTGCACAGAGTGACTGGCATTCTGAATCAAAAGGGTTATCACAGCATTTTGTAGCACCACTGAGTATCTTCTGGTCTGCATCTAGTTGGTCCTCCAGGCTATGTCAGAGCTACGTTAAAAGAAAAGAACAAGAAGGCACACTTCAAAGACTTAAACCCCATTGAGTTAGTATGGGATTAACTGGACAGAAGGGTGAAAGGAAAGTGACGTACCAGTGCAACACATTTGTGAGAATTTCTTCAACAGTGTTCGGAAGATCTTTCTGACCAGTATTTGTTTTTCCCTTATAGAAAGAGTGCCACATGTGTGCTTGGTTGTTTTATCAACAAAAGGTGGCTACTTTGATGAATCAAAATTTGAATAGAATTTTATACACTTTATGATTCCCTGACTTATTTTTTTCTTTTTATTTGCCATTGTTTGTTTGTTTGTTATACTGTATGCCTTGATTTCATGAAACATAAAGACATTAAACTGTGTGCATTTCCATTGAAACTGAAAAAGCTTCAGCGTTCTAAAACTTTTGACTGATAGTGAAATTTGTCATATCAAATGCAACTATGTGTTTTAATCAACCACAGAATGACATGTACAGTACCTGCTATTGCTAAAAATAGTGGAAATTCAACTTCACTCTCATCTATCTCAAAATAATCTGTATGAACAGTTCCAGTCTGATTTTCGCCCCCTCCATAGTACAGAAACGGCACTTATCAAAATGACTCCTTATGGCAGCTGATTCTGGTTTAATCACTATTCTCATCCTTCTTGATCTGAGTGCGGCCTTTGATACTATTTGTCACACCACCCTTCTCAATAGATTATTTTCCATTGCCATTACCCACACTCCACTAGATTGGTTCAGATCCTACCTCTCAGGCCGCACTCAGTTTGTTCAGCTTAAAACTTTCACAAGGACCCCTCCTTTTCATTATTTACCTCCTTCCCCTTGGAAATATCTTTTGTAAATACAACCTTAGCTTCCACTGTTATGCTGATGACACCCAGCTCTACCTCACTAGCAAACCTACTTTATCCTTTCCACCCTCCTCACTCATTGATTGTATAGCAGAAATCAAATCCTGGTTTTCTTCAAATTTTCTTAAATTAAATATTGACAAAACTGAGGTTCACCTCATTGGAACAAAATCAACATTATCCAGAACTGATAATTTTTCCTTTGTTATTGATAATTCCTCTGTCCCCCCTTCCCCACAGGTTAAGAATCTGGGTGTCATCCTTGATAGCACTTTATCCTTTCAGTCCCACATCAATTACATCTCCCGGTCTACATATTTCCACTTGCATAACATTAATCGTATTCACTCTTCCCTCACTCCCCACACCACTGCTATCCTTCTTCACAGCCTTGTCACTTCTCATCTGGATTATCGTAATTCCCTTTTCTTTGGTCTTTCTCACAAATCTCTTTATAAGCTTCAACTGATCCAGAATTTAGCTGCCTGCATCATTACTAGAACCCCCTCTGTTCACCATATCACTCCCGTCTTGCAGCAGCTTCACTGGCTTCCAGTTAAGTTCTGCATTCAAATCAAAATTCTTCTGTTATTTTTTAAGGCTATCCACAACCTTGCCCCTCCATATCTGTCTGACCTCCTCCATGTTGTCATTCCCTCCCGTACCCTTAGATCCTCTTCCTCCATCCACTTGACTGTCCCCTTCGTCCGTCTTACCACCATGGGGAGCAGAGCATTCATTTGCTCTGCTCCCCAGCTCTGGAACTTACTACCATCTGAGCTTAGAAATTTTGAATCATTTTCACTTTTCAAATCTAAACTTAAAACTCATTTGTTTAAGACTGCTTTTTCTCTTTGACTACAATTGCTCTGTCTGATTTTAAATTTTGTATTTTAGTTTTGTTTATAATGTGATTTTTATCTATTGTTCAGTGTCCTTGAGTGTTTAGAAAGGCACCTACGAATAAATAAAATGTATTATTATTATTATTATTGTGACTGGCTGCTCAGTAACCTTACAACCCGTGGACTGAAAGGTCTGGGGTCTGAGTGTCAATGGCCCTTTACTGTTTGTCAGAAGGGAGGAATAAGAAAAGCAGCTATGCAAGATGGCAGCAAGTGTTATGTACTGAGCAGACAGCAGCTGGGTGCCGGTAATATTCTGTGCTTCCAACCTGCAGGGGAAAAACCTGAGGGTTGGTAACAGAATTGGCACTCCAGCCACCATAAAAACCCTCACACAGGTTCCATTCCATCTGAACTAGTGTGGTGCTGAGGTATCACCCATTGCATGGCTGCATTTGGGTGCTAATCTGGGATTGTCATGTGGTGGGTGTGGCAATGCACTGTATCAGCACATGCTCCTAACCTCCTCCTCCTCCTTCACCACCCTCTGCAGAGCTTTACTAACAGGTTCTGTGGCAGGATGTAATGCAGCCAGTGAGGATGGATTCCACTGTGCACCTGTACAACAACAACAACAACAACATTTATTTATGTAGCACATTTTCATACAAAAAAGGAAATATGAACAAAGAGGAAATATGAGCTTTCCTCCAATACCCAAGTAAGTAAATCGCATATTAATCAGATCACCAGGACAGCATTTTTTCACTTAAGAAACATAGCAAAAGTTAGATCTCTTATATCATGGAAAGATGCTGAGAAATTAGTTCATGCGTTTGTTTTCAGTCGACTAGATTACTGTAACGCAATCCTTTCAGGAATACCCAAAAAAGACATAAATCATTTGCAACTAGTGCAGAATGCAGCTGCTAGAATCCTAACCAGAAAAAAAAAATCCGAGCACATTTCTCCAGTTTTGATGTCACCACACTGGTTACCTGTGTCATTCAGGATTGACTTTAAAATTCTGCTTATGGCTTATAAAGCCTTAAATAATCTCGCCCCATCTTATATATCGGAATGTCTGACATTTTATAATCCAAATCGTAACCTCAGATCCTCAAATGAGTGTCTCCTTAGAATTCCAAGAGCAAAACGTAAAAGAAGTGGTGAGGCGGCCTTCTGCTGTTATGCACCTAAAATCTGGAATAGCCTGCCAATAGGAATTCGCCAGGCTAATACAGTGGAGCACTTCAAAAAACTGCTGAAAACACATTTTTTTAACATGGCCTTCTCATAACTTCACTGTAATTTAATCCTGATACTCTGTATATCCAATTCATTATAATAACTATTCATGGTGGCTCCAAAATCTGTACTAAACCCTACTCTCTCTTCTGTTTCCTTTTCCGGTGTCCTTTTGTTGGTGGCTTGCACCACCACCATCTACTCAGAGCACCATGATGTTCTAACAGTGATGGATTAAAAGCCAGAAGTCTGCATGACCATTGTCATCAAGTCCTTCTGTGAGAACCCTAAATACAAAGAGAGACTATTTCATTTATGTTAGGTAGAATGCCCAGAGGGGACTGGGCGGTCTCGTAGCATGGAACCCTGCAGATTTTATTTTTTTCTCCAGCTGTCTGGAGTTTTTTTTTTTTTTTCTGTCCCCCCTGGCCATCGGACCTTACTCCTTTTCTATGTTAACTAATGTTGTCTTATTTTAATATCTTATTTTGTCTTTTATTTTTATTTTATTCATTATGTAAAGCACTTTGAGCTACTTTTTTGTATGAAAATGTGCTATATAAATAAATGTTGTTGTTGTAAGTAGAAGAAATGGTGAACTTCCTTGACAATAAGTCTTTAACTTTGTTATGCTCCATTCAGTTCATTAGTGATGGTCTCTCCAAGAAATTTAAAGCTGCCCAAACTCCCCAAACCAGTCTCTCTATATACTACACCTACTACTACAACTGTTAACTAATAAACTGTAAGTGCCACATGGGATGGAGAGGGGATGGTTCCTTACCTGGACGGGAGGCTCCAAGTGGACAGAGTGAGAAAGGTGCGATATCCAAACGGGACTCCCCAAGTGGGTGGACGAACATCCCAGCCAAAGAAGAAGAAGATTCTTCACCCAGATGGGAAACCCCAGGTAGATGGGCAGGCGTCCCAATTGGAGATATCAGTAGTACCTTCCCTGACCGGGATAAAATGAAGGACAGAGGACTGTCTCTGGAGGATGTTTATTCTCCCTGGACGCTAAATGGCAGCGGCCCTAGATATCGGTGCCCTTTCAGAAACCAGCAGGGAATGCTAGGAATTGTAGTCCAGTAATGCAGCCCTGCTGGGGTCTGTGGGTTCTGCATGAAGGTGCTGAAGGGAGATACACTCCCTGTTATTTGCGATTTCAGTATGACCTGGAAGTGTTTTCAATTGGCCAAAGCCCTGGCACCACATGTACACCTGGGTCCTGTGAAGGATTGCCGGCTTTCTACTCCGGCCCTCACCCCCAGGCCGACAGGAGGAGCTCTCCCAGCAGTGTGGACGTGCCCCGAATTCCAGCAGGGCATCATGGACTCTGTAGTTTATATGCACAGCCCTGCTGGATACCATGGGGGCCACCAGGAGTCGCTGTAGGGAGGCTGTCGGACTCTTACGTGCCCTATAACCCGGAGGTGTGTCATGATCACATGACAGGAAACGACGTGCCTCCGGGGTGAAGAAGAGTTCTTATATGACCCGGAAGTGTTCCTAGTCACGTGGACAGAGAGGGCGAAACACTTCCGGATCAAGGACTATTAAAGGACTATGGGAAATCCCAGACGTCGAGCTGAGCTGGGTAGAAGGGTGGCAACGCGTCTGGGAGTGGAGGATTGGTTATTGTTTATTGGGAATTATTATTATTATTGATTTATTACTGAGTATTGTGGAGAGGAGGGTGCTTTGTGCACGTTATTGTCCTAATAAATATTCATATTTGGACTTTTACCTGGTGTCTGACGTGTAGTCTGAGGGTTCAAGGGGTCACGGAGACCCTTAATCTATTCACAGTCCTTAATAAAAGAGAACGCACTGCCTTGTCCAGGAGAATACTCGAATGGAGGAGAGCAGTGCAGTAGAGAAAGAGTGAGAGGAGGAGAAAGAACTGGTTTATTTGATTGTACAGAGGTATTTTTGGATTATAAACACCCTTTACTTGAACCCAGGACTGTTTTGTGTGTTTGTGGCTCTGTGCCGCCCCCCTAACCTTCACGTAGCTTATTAGTTGGTATACAGTTTAAAGGAGTAAAGGTGTAAAAGAGCTGGTACATTTCAGTATTGAGATGTTTGCCTACGTGTCTGCTCTGCTTGTCCTTATTAGGATAAAATTAAGGAAACAGAAAAGATAAACTAATGGTAAAGAAAAACAATAATTATGGCAAAAATATACATATTTCTAAATTTATTCTAAATGTAACACTTACTACTGCACTTTTCTGAATGCACAGTAAGACAAGAAAAATAGAAGACCAGTTAATTAAGCAATGAGATTGATTAGAGGGAAAATGACTCACCAGTTATGAAACTGGCTGGAACAAAAATCCCACGTCAACAAAGGTCCCCCAGGCTTGAACACGGGAACCACTATATAATCCATGGAAAATAATACAATACAATACAATACAATACAGTTTATTTTTGTATAGCCCAAAATCACACAGGAAGTGCCGCAATGGGCTTTAACAGGCCCTGCCTCTTGACAGCCCCCCAGCCTTGACTCTCTAAGAAGACAAGGAAAAACTCCCAAAAAAAACCTTGTGGGGAAAAAATGGAAGAAACCTTAGGAAAGGCAGTTCAAAGAGAGACCCCTTTCCAGGTAGGTTGGGCGTTTAGTGGGTGTCAAAAGAACACAACACAATGCAGTACACAGAACAGAACAATTCCTCAATATAGTAAGAAATAAAAAATATAAATTTTAGAAGTACAGAGCAGAATTTAACAGTGGATGATATATCCCATAATAAGATTTGGATTTGTGTAGAGTCCTTCAAGCTGCCTCCCCCATTTGGCCATTCCACGGGTGAAACAGTGCTGGGCCAGCCAATCCGATGAAAGGACCCCTCTTTCCCACGATTCCTGCGATCCTCCATCTGGGATGACTTTTCCTTAGGCAGGCAAAACAACTTGGCAGGTGGGCCATGGCACCAAGTGCCACATTTGAGTACCGAGAAGAAAAACAGAATAAGTGAGGGTTAGTATCCAATTATAACTGTCATGTTACTTATGTTTAAGTGCTAATGACTAACAACAGAGATGCAGTCTGTACAGTTAATCAGCAGCTCTAGTCAGGATATGCTAAACTGAAGTAGTGAGTCTTCAGCCGGGATTTAAAAGCTGAGACCGAAGGGGCATCTCTTATAGTAGCAGGCAGACCATTCCACAGTTTAGGGGCCCTGTAACTAAAAGCTCGACCTCCCACTGTTACTTTATTAATCCTTGGAATCATAAGCAGACCAGCATCTTGAGATCTTAATGTGCGCTCTGGTTTGTAAGTCATGATAAGTTCAGACAAGTAAGCCGGACCTTAGCCATTTAATGCTTTATATGTTAAAAGAAGGATTTTGAAATCTGCCCTAAACTTAACCGGGAGCCAGTGTAAGGATTTAAGAACTGGAGTTATGTGTTCGTATTCTTCAGGCAAGATGAGTTTGAGTTGAGTTTGTTCTTGTAATAATTCTCGCAGCCGCATTTTGGATTAACTGGAGGCTGTATAAAGAACAGTTTGAAAATCCAGTGAACACCGCATTGCAGTAGTCAATCCTACTAGAGATAAATGCATGAATTAGTTTCTCAGAATCCTGTTTATTTAAAAAGCGCCTTAATTTCCTAACATTTTTAAGATGGAAGAAACATGTTTTGGACAACTTTGTAATATGCGCTTTAAATGACATGCTAGAGTCAAAGATAACTCCTAGATTGCGGGCTGATTCAGTAAATTTGACTGGGATTCCAACTGAGTTAAATGATGACAAAATATTGTTGTGATCAGCATCATTCCCTCCAACAATTAACATCTGTTTTATCTGTATTTAAGACTTGGAAAGAGAAGCAGCGACTCTTGCTGTTTACCTCTGGGCAAAACACTTAAAATGCTGACTCTACTTCCAAAACTGTCCACAAGATGGCAATGTTATTTTTAAAAATGTTACGTTGCTGTACGGATGCAAAATTGGTAGCATTTTTTAATTTGAGGTAACTTAATCGAACTGAGTAGACACGGACAGTTTATGGAAAAGTAAATTATATCCAGTAAAAAAAGTAAACCAACTTAGTTGATGAAATAAGTGTGAACGTTTTAGATTTAAAAAAATAATATACTAGCAGAGGATGGTTTCGATCCATCGACCTCTGGGTTATGGGCCCAGCACGCTTCCGCTGCGCCACTCTGCTGGTATAACTATTCACTGATATAACATTTAACATCTTAATAAAAGTGTATCGCTTGTATATTTTAATGTTTAATAAATACTGCAACTCAGGTATGACTAGTGATGGGCCACTCGATACTGAGGTTTCGACACTGTGCCGAGCTTTCGAAGCACTGGAGCTCGAAGGAGAGTATTGGAGTCAAA
Source organism: Erpetoichthys calabaricus (assembly GCF_900747795.2). Taxonomy (NCBI): domain Eukaryota; kingdom Metazoa; phylum Chordata; class Cladistia; order Polypteriformes; family Polypteridae; genus Erpetoichthys; species Erpetoichthys calabaricus. Next base: position 72,339,588 of record NC_041402.2, read on the forward strand.
TGCGCCCGTCACGTGATTTTGAGGCACACTAGCGTAATGACGTCATTGATATCTGCGCAGTCCGCAGTCGATCCAATTGTCGGAGTAGCATCCACCTGCAGAGCCACAGCACCATACATCACCGCAGTTTCAGACCCGCGGTTGTAGACCCGCAGTTACAGACCCGGAAGTGATGTCTCCGTCGTTTCAGGACTGACTTTGTAAAATTACTTTTGGAAGGTTTCGGCAGTTCTCGGCAAAGCCCGGAAAGTAAAGTCGGGTCAAAGACCCGTTTAGAAACCAAATAATACGCATCATTTTGAAGTTCAGAGAGTTTCTGCCATCACGTCGTATCAAACTAAACAATGCGGATCGTTTCTGTGAAATACTCTATTAACATTTACGTTGTGTTCGGGTCTGTGGGAACCATTTAACATGTCGACAAAATTAAAATCATCAAGATCTGTATTAATTGAAAATAGTTTTTCATTTACATTCATGAAACGAACTATACAATATAATTATAATGTTTACACCACGTTAGAGTTTAGTAAAACGTTAATAATAAAAGTGATTACTTTTTTTAAAATGTACTATGCATTTGTGCAATATTGTTCTAAACCAATTTAGAATAAACATTTAAGCCAATCTAATATTTTTAAACATGTATGTGAAGAAAACGACAATACATATTCTACACTGAATTATGCAATATATTAATTGCCTTATATAGAACTGCTCTAGTTTTTGTCACTTATTACTATAAACAATGGGCCATCAAAAGAAAAAAATAAAAATACTAATTAGTCTGTAGCTGCGGGTCTACAACTGCGGGTCTGAAACTGCGGTGACGTATGGTGCTGTGGCTCTGTAGGTGGATACTCGTCAAACTGCTTTGGTTTAAATGTGTAAAAGCAGTTGTCCTTGCTATAGCGGAAAAGTACGCTGACGTAAGTTCGAATCTTAATCGGGCCACGCATATGTTAAAATAAGGATTTTGTATAAAACAGTCTATGTAGTACTTGTCTGTGTAAGTTTCCATCCAGTTTTTTGCGACGTTTTGTTATCGACAACAGAATATACGTAAAAAAAATGTGCGAAATTTGCTGTCTCCAGCCTGTTTCCATCAAACTGGCTTTTTATCGATAAAATGGTGTGCGTGATGACGTCACCCCCCCCAAAACGAACTGTCGCATAAGTTTTGTTATATCGCGAAACAAATCTACCCTTGAGCCGTTTCCATACATAATTTTGTGTATGTCGCAAATTATCTACCTTTTGTTTTCCACGTTAGACCCCCTCCACTAAACAAAGAAACAAAGAAATGGAGAGATTATTCAGACAGTTTTTTGAAATTTGCCAGCTTACTGTTATTTCAGTTTCACAAATAATTGGAATTGTACATAATATCCGAAGACGACAGCAGAATGAAGCAGTTGCTTGTCTGATAGCCCTAGAGCTCGAAGAAAGTACCCCAGTGCGACGAAACCCACGGGTATGGGAGAGACGACGGAATAAGACGTTCTGGGAGGAGGTGGTGGAGAGACACTTAACAGAAAATCTCTGGCTGCAACATTTTATAATGACACGGCCGACGTTTGAGATGTTGTGTGGATTCATCAGTCCTGATGTTGCGCCCATCACAGGTTGCCACCGACCACCGGTTCCAACCCAAAAGTGGATTGTCATCGCCCTTTACAAGCTGGCAACCTGCGCCGAGTCTAGAGTAGTTGGAGAAACTTTCGTGGTTAGTAAAACTACCGTCCATCGATGTGTATATGCTGTGTGCACCGCTATTAAAGAAAAATTAATGCGGCGTTATATCAGACTTCCGACTGTAGCGGAGGCCAATGAAATTGCATACCGCAATTCCTTGGTGCATCTTGTGCCACAGATTTACGGTGCGCTGGATGGCACGCATGTGCCTATTGTTCCCCCGACGGAAGGCTACCGCGATTACATTAATCGCAAAGGGTGGCCATCTATTGTTCTCCAGGCCCTTGTTGATGACAGGTGCATGATACGAGACATTTGCGTTGGCACTCCTGGAAGTGCCTATGATGCAGCTGTGTTTGCAGCAGCGGATCTGTACAGGTGAGCCTACCTTTCAACATCCCTTCTCAGTGCGATAACAACTGAATTAGTACTGTAACCTGCTTCCCTTAAGGTTTTAAATTAAAACTGAAATTTGAATTAATACAAAATAACGACGTTTAATCAAAAAAAAACTCTCTTCATCAGACCATGCGAACCGCTCCGCCATTCTCGTTTTGATTGCACGTGATGAAAAGTATGAACGATTTACATGGGGCACCTTTTTCCTTGGTGCAGAATCGTGTCCACCAAAAATCTGTAACAAATTAATGAGCATATTTTGCGTAAGGTAGCATGTATTATAACAATACAGAATCTACTCTACTCCATGTCGATCGTATCAGAGAGGCTAAGAAACGCTTCACTAGCTAAGTTTCCATCCAGTTTTTTGCGACGTTTTGTTATCGACAAACAGAATATACGTAAAAAAAATATGCTCTGTAGGTGGATACTCGTCAAACTGCTTTGGTTTAAATGTGTAAAAGCAGTTGTCCTTGCTATAGCGGAAAAGTACGCTGACGTAAGTTCGAATCTTAATCGGGCCACGCATATGTTAAAATAAGGATTTTGTATAAAACAGTCTATGTAGTACTTGTCTGTGTAAGTTTCCATCCAGTTTTTTGCGACGTTTTGTTATCGACAACAGAATATACGTAAAAAAAATGTGCGAAATTTGCTGTCTCCAGCCTGTTTCCATCAAACTGGCTTTTTATCGATAAAATGGTGTGCGTGATGACGTCATCCCCCCCCCCAAAACGAACTGTCGCATAACTTTTGTTGTATCGCGAAAAAAATCTGCCCTTGAGCCGTTTCCATACATAATTTTGTGTATGTCGCAAATTATCTACCTTTTGTTTTCCACGTTACACCCCCTCCACTAAACAAAGAAACAAAGAAATGGAGAGATTATTCAGACAGTTTTTTGAAATTTGCCAGCTTACTGTTATTTCAGTTTCACAAATAATTGGAATTGTACATAATATCCGAAGACGACAGCAGAATGAAGCAGTTGCTTGTCTGATAGCCCTAGAGCTCGAAGAAAGTACCCCAGTGCGACGAAACCCACGGGTATGGGAGAGACGACGGAATAAGACCTTCTGGGAGGAGGTGGTGGAGAGACACTTAACAGAAAATCTCTGGCTACAACATTTTATAATGACACGGCCGACGTTTGAGATGTTGTGTGGATTCATCAGTCCTGATGTTGCGCCCATCACAGGTTGCCACCGACCACCGGTTCCAAACCAAAAGTGGATTGCCATCGCCCTTTACAAGCTGGCAACCTGCGCCGAGTATAGAGTAGTTGGAGAAACTTTCGTGGTTAGTAAAACTACCGTCCATCGATGTGTATATGCTGTGTGCACCGCTATTAAAGAAAAATTAATGCGGCGTTATATCAGACTTCCGACTGTAGCGGAGGCCAATGAAATTGCATACCGCAATTCCTTGGTGCATCTTGTGCCACAGATTTACGGTGCGCTGGATGGCACGCATGTGCCTATTCTTCCCCCGACGGAAGGCTACCGCGATTACATTAATCGCAAAGGGTGGCCATCTATTGTTCTCCAGGCCCTTGTTGATGACAGGTGCATGATACGAGACATTTGCGTTGGCACTCCTGGAAGTGCCCATGATGCAGCTGTGTTTGCAGCATCGGATCTGTACAGGTGAGCCTACCTTTCAACATCCCTTCACAGTGCGATAACAACTGAATTAAACTGCTTCCCTTAAGGTTTTTAATTAAAACTGAAATTTGAATTAATACAAAATAACGACGTTTAATCAAAAAAAAAAATTCTCTTCATCAGACCATGCGAGCCGCTCCGCCATTCTCGTTTTGATTGCACGTGATGAAAATGTGACACATTTATTTGCGTTAAAGCCCTTTTTTCCAACAAAAACTGTTTCCAATGTAGTTTTTGCGACATCTGAAGTATCGATATGGAATTTATGCGCTAAAGTTAAACGGAAAAATATTATGTCGACATGTACAACATTTTATCGATAATTAGCATTTCCATCAGCTATATCGGTAAAAAAATTTGAAGCGCTAAATATTTTTTCGCAAAAACTCCTTGGATGGAAACCTGGCTAATGCCGACGTGGTTATTACACCAGTATATGCGCAAGACACTCCTCATTAAACGTTTTTACTATTCAGTGATCCCCAGATCTGTAGCTGATTTGTATTATGGATTTCCAAAAAAGCAATGTGAGTAAAAGCGTGTGTTGCATAACTAATCACAACTGTCTTTCAGCGCCATCAACACTGTCTTCTGCAATTTAATGAAAGCCTCGGGATTTCTGCGTTAATGAGACAATAAAGTTGTAAAGAAACTTTGCGAATTCATCCAGAGGTGAACATATATTAATGAGCAAACTGAGACACATTGGCCTTTAGGAAATATAAAAAAGCGTGTGCGCTGTCATTTAGGACAAAATGCATTGTTAACGTGACGCACTTTCTACTGACGCAATGTCACGAAAAAAAAGAAACAGCACAGTCAATGCAAACTCACAGCCTTGATTTTTGACCTTATGATTAATTGTCAATATCAAATCAATAAAGTCATTTTAAGAAGATGACAAGTATGCTATAGTCGGTTCAAGTAATATAAAGCAGAATCTCAATGATGCGGGACTCGCGAGTAGTAACGAATAATTATGTGACACTGAGAAATTATAATTCCTAATAACGGGAACAAGTGAAAACTACGACTTCCTAAAACGGACACTGTGAACGTAGTATTTTCAATAAATAATTTAGAAGACGTGTGTGCATTTCAATATCCATCCATCCATCCATCCATCCATCCATCCATTTTCCAACCCGCTGAATCCGAACACAGGGTCACGGGGGTCTGCTGGAGCCAATCCCAGCCAACGCAGGGCACAAGGCAGGAACCAATCCCGGGCAGGGTGCCAACCCACCGCAGTGCATTTCAATATCGACTTAAGAACTAGGTAGGCCACCTGTTGTATTATAAACGGTAGCTCAAGCAGCACTTAACAGTAAATAGTCTAACAGGACGATGACTGACTGAAACGAAGATGCTGCGCCGCTACAATAAAGGTTCACACTGTCATTCTGCATGTTTAGAAGGCGCTGATTGGCTGAAACTGTTTATAGCGAATTGTCCCAAGTTGGAAGTGCCGTATAGCGATCAGAAACGAAAAGACACATTTAGGCATGCTGCACAGTAGTTTGTTTTTCTACAATACAAATTCAGTATGACACCAGGGTCTCCAAACACACAAATATGAAGCTTACTACGTTTTACAGTGAAACTCTTTACATACACAATATAATTAGGGACGTGTGCCCCCTGCCCGACTTCGGCGGTCCAACCTTCAGTTCGAAAATTTTGTTAAATGGAGGAATTGGAAAAAAATAAAACCTTTCACAAGAGGAGGATAAACGACGCGAATCCCTGGTGTTTTTACTGAGAGACAGTTGCAATACCATTGAGCCACCTAATCGGGATAATTAATGCGCTCCGCACAACTGAAGTACTATTACTGTTCTTACTGCGGCAGATGTAGAAATATGTCGTTTGACATATGCACGTTAAATTGGTTTAATTGACACGAGAGTATCATTGTTGTAATTCTCCTAATGAAGACGAAAAAAATATATTTATAGATGTATACTATATGACGTACGGTTTGGAACAAAATTAAGCGTTCCATAAAAAGGTTGCACGATTTACCTAATCTTTTTATATATATAAAGCTGATATATGACAATATATCTTTGACACTATGTTTCAGACAAAGGAAATCACAGCAGTCCACAAGAACAATAATGAATTCTCAGCAACTACCTGAATTGTAGTTTCAGGCTGTCACTTAACTATAAACTGAAGTGTGTAATGTCAATACGAATTACAGGTACAAAATGTAAGTAGAGAGTTAAGTGTCAGATAGACTCTCAAAAATATAGAGGTCAATGCCTTTGAGTGTGCTGAGGCGTCACAAAGATTCAGTAACCAGTGCGCATGTCTGCTCGAAGCTTCGAAGCCCTGGCATGACGCAATGTCAGTACTACGCATGTCTGCTCGAAGCTTCGAAGCCTCTGTTAACCTAGTGCACATGTTCGAGGCTTCCAATCTGCTCGAGGCTTCGCAGCCTCTTTTAACCCAGTGCGCATGTTCGAGGCTTTGAAGCCCCGTCATGATGCAATCTCAGTACTACTCATGTCTGAGGCTTCAAAGCCCCGTCATGATGCAATCTCAGTACGCATGTCTGCTCAGTGCTTCTAACCAAGCTTGACAATTCCAGTGTGCATGTCTGCTTAGTGCTTCGAATCATTATTCATCGAGCTCCGGTTTGAAGTACATATGGCATCAACAGAGTTCAAAAACTCGACAGAATTCCCATTGAAATGAATGTTTGTGGATGATCCATACATGTTAAATGATTGTGCCTGATAATACTTAGTGGCAAATAATAAAATTACAAATTATACATCATACAAATGCCGACTTGTAGAATGCATAATGCTGCAAAGAAGAGCTTTAGTAATGCGGGTGACGACACATCTCTCACTATAATACTCTCATAAATATCCATTCTTTGCCTCATGCAACGTTTTCATGCAACACTGAACGTATGTCATATAGTATACATCTATATATAACTGTTTTCGTCTTCATTACATACATACATTATATACATCTACCCTGCTGAAAACAGTTGTGGTGCAGCGGTAGCGTTGCGGCTCCATAATAAGGCTTGCGTGGGTTCGGGTCCCATGTCCACCCATTATGAATTGTGACCCGAAAGAGTCTGTTTTTCTTTTTTTTCATTTAACAGCAAATTCCACTGTGGACTGAGAGCGAGCAAGGCGAGAACACTAGTAAAGATATATCAAATGGAAATGGGCATCTTGTTTTATGTCTATAACAAAAAAAAATATCCATCCATCCATTGTCCAACCCGCTGAATCCGAACACAGGGTCACGGGGGTCTGCTGGAGCCAATCCCAGCCAACACAGGGCACAAGGCAGGGAACCAATCCCGGGCAAGGTGCCAACCCACCGCAAGACACACACAAACACACCCACACACCAAGCACACACTAGGGCCAATTGAGAATCGCCAATCCACCTAACCTGCATGTCTTTGGACTGTGGGAGGAAACCGGAGCGCCCGGAGGAAACCCACGCAGACACGGGGAGAACATGCAAACTCCACGCAGGGAGGACCCGGGAAGTGAACCCGGGTCTCCTAACTGCGAGGCAGCAGCGCTACCCACTGCGCCACCGTGCCGCCCCAAAAAAAAAAAAAAAAAAAAAAAAAAAAAAAATAAATATTTGAGTGACAATTTCAACTGTTATTGTAGTTGTTGATGGCGGGTTTAGCGGTTTAAATTTTTAAATATTAGATTAATAAGGCGGAATGTGTTCTTACTTTGAGTGTTGGGGGGGGGGGAGAGAGCTACACAGTAAATGTGTTAGTAACTGGGATTGCGCCTCTATAACTGGAAGATTGCTTAGGAATGATACAGACTGGACAACTATATGTTTTAGGAAATGTTTTATTATTGCACTGTGCTGTGACTAAGACAACTTTTTACTGATCGCCTGTCTGGACCTTGAAGATGTGCTCACGAGGGAGGGATGCTGCTGATAAAAGCAAATGCTTTTTCGACAGCAAGTCCAGATGTGTTTATCCCGCTGATTTTTGTTGCCTCAGCACTCAAGAGAATCTTTAATGCCGACCTTGATACATTCAATGCTCACCTTGGAGTGTCCCGTGTGTGTCGGTGACTGATCTGCGCTGTGTCTCTCAGCCTCTCTGATGTGCTCCAGATTGACACCTTTGAATGTTTGGTCCAGCAGAGCAAATTCAACCTGGGGGTTATTTTTCGGACGTGGGGGTATTTTCCGTACGTCGCTTAAATCATCCGAGATCAGGTGCCTCATCATGGATAAGTTAATGCCGGTGACACTCATCCGGGATAGGTCGGTTTTTCAAACGCAGCCGTGTATTAGATTAGTCGAGCTGGATCTAATCATACGAGATGAATGCGCGCGCCCGCGCTGAGTGAAAAGCCCATATATATTGAGTCTAGAAAACATGATCAGCAAGTCTTTGATAGGCTGTAACAAAATGACGAAAGAATGGGCGCATTTTTTTTCACACACGTGGTGCAAGACCTTTTATTTGAAGGACATGAAGAATTTCAAGATTTAATATGCACAAGGGGTAACACTGCAAAAGCAGCCCAGACCAGAAAAGACGGCTGGCAAAAAGTGGCCGACAAATTAAACGCTAAGTAGTGTGCATTGTACTTACTGAATGCAGCGTTTCATTTCCTATGTGTCAGATTAATCATTATTTAATATGTCATAATTCCAGATCAAACGTGAGCACAAGGAGAACATGGGAACAGGTTAAAGTGAAGTACAAGAATATACTTCAAACTGGTAAATATTGGTATATAACTATTTAAAGAATTGTTGACATAAAGAATCATCCATCCATCCATCCAGTTACCAACCCGCTGAATCCTAACTACAGGGTCACGGGGGTCTGCTGGAGCCAATCCCAGCCAACACAGGGCACAAGGCAGGAACCAATCCTGGGCAGGGTGCCAACCCACCACAGGACACACACAAACACACCCACACACCAAGCACACACTAGGGCCAATTTAGAATCACCAATCCACTGAACCTGCATGTCTTTGGACTGTGGGAGGAAACCGGAGCGCCCGGAGGAAACCCACGCAGACACGGGGAGAACATGCAAACTCCACGCAGGGAGGACCCGGGAAGCGAACCCGGGTCCCCAGGTCTCCCAACTGCGAGGCAGCAGCGCTACCCACTGCGCCACCGTGCCGCCCATAAAGAATCATATATAATATAAAAAAACATTAATTTTAAAGCTAATAAGGAGGCAGGCAAGCAAAAAACAGGTGGAGGTCCACGCGGTCCAGACCTAACCCCTGCAGAAGAGTTGGCTCTCCAGCAAAATGCCCATTGCCCTTTTTCTGAGGGCATTCCAGGGGGAAGCTCCTCCTCAGAACCAGTGGCAGGATGCAGTGGTCACCTCATTTCAGGTAAAGGATGGTCATTGCATATATCAAGCGGTTGTGGCGAGCGCCCTCTTCTACGCGGTGGTGTGCTGGGGAGGCAGCATTAAGAAGAAAGACGCCTCACACCTGGACAAACTGGTGAGGAAGGCAGGCTCTATTGTTGGTATGGAGCTAGACAGTTTGACATCTGTGGCAGAGCGACGGGCGCTCAGCAGGCTCCTATCAATTATGGAAAATCCACTACATCCACTAAACAGTGTCATCTCTAAACAGAAGAGCAGCTTCAGCGACAGACTGCTGTCACTGTCCTGCTCCACTGACAGACTGAGGAGATCGTTCCTCCCCCAAACTATGCAACTCTTCAATTCCACACGGGGGAGTAAACGTTAACATTATATAAAGTTATTGTCTGTTTTTATCTGCATTATTATCAATCTTTAATTTAATATTGTTTTTTGTATCAGTAAGGTGCTGCTAGAGTATGTGAATTTCCCCGTGGGATTAATAAAGTATCTATCTATCTATCTATCTATCTATCTATCTATCTATCTATCTATCTATCTATCTATCTATCTATCTATCTATCTATCTATCTATCTATCTATCTATCTATCTATCTATCTATCTATCTATCTATCTATCTATCTTTATCCTCCATGTGTGCCATAGGTATGTTCCATATAGCCCTCTTTTTTGTTGGGTCAGTTGCAGGGAATGTCATATCCCTTGAACCTGTGTCTGACCAATGAGATATTGACGAAGGTCAAATATTTGATGAAGATACTGTGTCTGATTATTCATCAGGAGGAGAGGTACATCTTCCAAATAATGTTTGATCAAACTCCACTCTGATCAGTCCCATGTGCCCCAATCACATTTGGAAATCCTGGTAATGAGAATGTTAGGCTGATTGTGATATTCTTCATGGAGCTGTGGGTGTTTTTGCCTGTGTGTTGCCTATCTGTAATGGCATGAAATGCCAGTCAGGGCACTATACAGCTGAAGGTCCTGCTGTCACCCACAGAGAAGGGAACTGCAAAAGTCCTGACACGAACCACCAACAGCGAGCACATCACAGCCATCCTGCTGCACCTTCCCTGTTCCCTGTGCCTTACAGGATTGAATATCAAATTATGTTATTAACCTGCCCACTAAGGTCCTCTGATTCTGTGCCCCCACTAACCTGCACTCTGTGGGTGATAGCAGCTTCAGCTGTATAGCGCCCTGACTGTGGAATGACCTCCCAAAATTAATGAGATCAGCTGACTCACTTCATTTTTTTTTAAATCATTTGTTTAGGAAGACTTTAAACAGACCTGGCATTCTGCCCCTTCTTTCAGTTTACCCCCTCTATCTGTCCAGTTACTCAGGGTTTGAATTTTTATCACAATTTATGTTATTTGTTCAAGATTTTTTTGTAGTATTACATGTTGTATTTTAGTCTGGATTATTGTCTTTTATTCTATTTCAATGTTTTGTAAATCCTGTATCTTTATTTAGTGAAGATATTATTTGTAGCCAATATTATATAGGTCCTGTTGTTCTTTCTGAATTTTGGGCATAGGAAGGGTGCTATATAAATAAATTGTGTTCTTATTAGTATTTTAATTTTTTTTCTTTTTATGGCCCATCATTCATAATAATAAGTGACAAAAACTAGAGCAATTCTATATAAGCCAATTAATATACAGTATAGCATAATTCAGTGTAGAATATGTATTGCCGTTTTCTTCATGTTTAAAAATATTAGATTGGCTTAAATACATCCATCCATCCATTTTCCAACCCGCTGAATCCAAACACAGGGTCACGGGGGTCTGCTGGAGCCAATCCCAGCCAACACAGGGCACAAGGCAGGAACCAATCCCGGGCAGGGTGCCAACCCACCGCAGGACACACACAAACACACCCACACACCAGGGCCAATTTAGAATCACCAATCCACCTAACCTGCATGTCTTTGGACTGTGGGAGGAAACCAGAGCGCCCGGAGGAAACCCATGCAGACACGGGGAGAACATGCAAACTCCACGCAGGGAGGACCCGGGAAGCGAAACCAGGTCCCCAGGCCTCACAACTGCGAGGCAGCAGCGCTACCCACTGCGCCACCCATTGGCTTAAATGTTTACTCTAAATTGGTTTAGAACAATATTGCACTGTACATTTTAAAAAATGTAATAACTTGTATTATTAATGTTTTACTAAACTCTAACGTGGTGTAAACATTGTAATCATATTGTATATTTCGTTTCATGAATGTAATAATAATAATAATAATAATAATAATACATTTTATTTATATTGCACTTTATATTTTTGTAAACGAAAAACTATTTTCAATTAACACACAGCTTGATGATTTTAATTTTGTCGACATATGAAATGGTTCCCACAGACCCGAACACAACGTAAATGTTAATAGTGTATTTTACAGAAACGATCCGTATTGTTTAGTTTGATGTATGACACGTCGTGATGGCAGAAACCCTCTGAACTTCACAAGATGCGCATTATTTGGTTTGATGTACTGTACTGTTTTTCCCTTCTCGTTTTTATCTCTTAATTTCTGAACGGGTCCTTGACCCGACGTTACTTTGCGGGCTTTGCCGAGACCTGCCAAAACTTTCCAAAAGTAATTTTACGAAGTCCCCTATTGATCTGCCCAGATTACTCCGGTCTGCGGCAATATCTATTTGCACTTGCCCCGTGCCCGGACTGCTGACGAAATTTACATCACGCGCACCCTAGAAGACCCTCGCGGCGACTCAAACACACCAAGCATGAACAAGCCGTAATAGTTTTACCCGCGAGCTTCACATCGTCAGCCCCCTATAGCCTAAGTTTTTAAATTATGGCATGTGTTATCTTATATTGGGTTACAATAATGGAAAAGGGTCGCGAACGGTTTGCGGAGTGTCTTGCAATGGTCGCAGCAGGGGTAGTTTAAGCAAAAGCCATTTCACCGCTTTAACGTGTGTCAACGATTCTCCAAGGTGGACGCCCCCAAGTGATGATTTACGGTAGTAATTCTCGATTCTCCATGGCGATGCCCATCATTTAGATCAGGGGTGTTAAACTCCAGGCCTGGAGGGCCATAGTGGAGTCAGGTATTCATTCTGACCCTTTTCCTAATCAGTGACCAGTTTTCACTGCTAATTAACTCATTTTCCCTTAATTTTAATAGCCCTGTTTTTAAGGATTCAGTCCTCTGAACTGATTAGTTTCTTCATGAAATGGTAGTCAAACAGAAATGAGATGTGAAACGAGCCAGCAGATGAGCAACTAAACTGGGATTTCAAACTCCAACCAATTTCACTCCAACCAATCTATTAATGAGAAGCAGATTCTTGCTGTTAATTAAGCCCGTTACTTAATTCTGTGGCCTGTTGTTGCTCTCATTCTGCCACAGCAGACATTTCCAAAACTTTGATTTTCTGTTTGTCAAAATGTTTTGGTGACCTGAGAGATCAACTTTACTGAGACCTTCACTTTTCTTTATTTTCAGATATTGTGTGATGGGCACAGGTGAGCTGGTCATGTGGCGGCTTGTTTTGTGTCTCATTATTGTTTGGCTGCTAATTAAAAAAAGAGACAACTAAGGAGCCTGAGTCAAGTTAATTAAAACTAAAGCAAAAGAAGTTCATTAGCAGCAAAAACTGGTCACTAATAAAGCAGACGGTTAGAATGAAAACCTGCAGCCACTGCGGCGGCCCTCTAGGCCTGGAGTTCGACACCCGTGATTTAGATCCAAAAACACATTTTTTACACAATCTAACGGTTATGTATTTGTTAATAAAACAGTAAATTTAAATTGGTTCCATTATTATTTGACTTAATGCTAGAGTATTGTTATGTGCTGTATGGTTTCAAAGACCCGAACAGTTCCAAAAATGCCCACTAAGCGAGGAAGCATCCAGATAGACACATAGGGCCACAGAGAATCTTTATAAATAAAAGATTTATTAATTTAAAAAAAATAAACTGAAATAACAAGAAGTCCTTTGGAGAACAAAATGTCTTGTCTCAACCAGGATTCCTACCTTCGCAAATTCATGATTTATGTCCCTTTGTTCATTTTGATTCTGATTTATGTTACTGTTTTGATTATGTGCATTATTCTTTGTTTTTGATTTTGTTTATGTATGTAAGGTGCCTGTGTTATGTTCTATGCATTTTTAGTGTCGGGGCCACCTGCCAATCAGCAACTGCCCTTCACTCTATAAATCTAGAGTGTCTCCCACAGTTCCTGGCAGTTCATTGTGGATTTGCTCTGCTGTTGGTGAGCTCTGGTGCCTTTTTCTGTTTTTCTTTATGAATTACTGAATATTTGACCTGTTTACTTTGCTTTTGACCTTGCCTTCGATTTCTATTTTGCGGCTTGTTTGCCTTGGTTTGCCGTTGCTGGCAACTCCTTTTTTCCTTTTGTGCTCTATGGAGCTTTGTGTATTTACAGAGCTTATTGTGAAATAACCTTTTTATTTTATAAAGAATCAATGCTTACCCTTATCTTTATAAAATGGACTCCTTTATCAATATATATATATATATATATATATATATACACACACACACACAGTGCATCCAGAAAGTATTCACAGCGCATCACTTTTTCCACATTTTGTTATGTTACAGCCTTATTCCAAAATGGATTAAATTCATTTTTTTTCTCAGAATTCTACACACAACACCCCATAATGACAACGTGAAAAAAGTTTACTTGAGGTTTTTGCAAATTTATTAAAAATAAAAAAACTGAGAAATCCCATGTACATAAGTATTCACAGCCTTTGCTCAATACTTTGTGGATGCACCTTTGGCGGCAATTACGGCCTCAAGTCTTTTTGAATATGATGCCACAACCTTGGCACACCTATCCTTGGCCAGTTTCGCCCATTCCTCTTTGCAGCACCTCTCAAGCTCCATCAGGTTGGATGGGAGGCGTCGGTGCAGAGCCATTTTAAGATCTCTCCAGAGATGTTCAATCGGATTCAAGTCTGGGCTCTGGCTGGGCCACTCAAGGACATTCACAGAGTTGTCCTGAAGCCACTCCTTTGATATCTTGGCTGTGTGCTTAGGGTCGTTGTCCTGCTGAAAGATGAACCATCACCGCAGTCTGAGGTCAAGAGCACTCTGGAGCAGGTTTTCATCCTGGATGTCTCTGTACATTGCTGCAGTCATCTTTCCCTTTATCCTAACTAGTCTCCCACTTCCTGCCGCTGAAAAACATCCCCACAGCATGATGCTGCCACCACCATGCTTCACTGTAGGGATGGTATTGGCCTGGTGATGAGCGGTGCCTGGTTTCCTTCAAACGTGGTGCCTGGTATTCACACCAAAGACTTCAATCTCTGTCTCATCAGACCAGAGAATTTTCTTTCTCATGGTCTGAGAGTCCTTCAGGTACCTTTTGGCAAACTCCAGGCGGGCTGCCATGTGCCTTTTACTAAGGAGTAGCTTCCATCTGGCCACTCTACCATACAGGCCTGATTGGTGGATTGCTGCAGAGATGGTTGTCCTTCTGGAAGGTTCTCCTCTCTCCACAGAGGACCTCTGACAGAGTGACCATCGGGTTCTTGGTCACCTCCCTGACTAAGGCGCTTCTCCCCGATTGCTCAGTTTAGATGGCCAGCCAGCTCTAGGAAGAGTCCTGGTGGTTTTGAACTTCTTCCACTTACGGATGATGGAGGCCACTGTGCTCATTGGGACCTTCAAAGCAGCAGAAATGTTTCTGTAACCTTCTCCAGATTTGTGCCTCAAGACAATCCTGTCTCGGAGGTCTACAGACAATGCCTTTGACTTCATGCTTGGTTTGTGCTCTGACATGAACTGTCAACTGTGGGACCTTATATAGACAGGTGTGTGCCTTTCCAAATCATGTCCAATCAACTGAATTTAACACAGGTGGACTCCAATTAAGCTGCAGAAACATCTCAAGGATGATCAGGGGAAACAGGATGCACCTGAGCTCAATTTTGAGCCTCATGGCAAAGGCTGTGAATACTTATGTACGTGTGCTTTCTCAATTTTTTTATTTTTAATAAATTTGCAAAAACCTCAAGTAATCTTTTTTCACATTGTCATTATGGGGTGTTGTGTGTAGAATTCTGAGGAAAAAAAGAATTTAATCTATTTTGGAATAAGGCTGTAACATAACAAAATGTGGAAAAAGTGATGCGCTGTGAATTCTTTCCGGATGCACTGTATACATCTGAACAAATCAGCACGAGGAGGAAGTTACTTCTATAAAGGATATATGAATTTAAAAATGTCACATTAAAACTGAAAAGTAACATAAGCAGGCCTGACAATGTTAACATATGTTAACTGAATGTTAATAAAGTAAGCAAATAAAGTTACCAAAACCTAATTTAATTCTTGTTTCTTAATTAGTTCACCACCCAGGCATGCATACATGTAATAATTTTACCATTTTTTTTTTTTTAAATATTCTGTAAACAATGATTGTTAAAAGTAAACACTTTTGTTCATGACCTTGGACAGAAGACAGTATTTAAGGGAGAAATTAGGGGATTATTTATGCTAGGCAACAGTTAACTCCAACATAACAAACACTGTTGCAACAAAGTCACTGAAAGATGCTTTCTCTGATAAAAAGTGGGGTCTTCCCTAAATTGTTGGGTGTGTGTGTGTGTAGTTTCTTGTTGATAATGCATATAACACAATAAGTTTTATGTGATAGAAATTATTTTCTAATTGTGTATGATGAAAATAATGTTAAGAGATATTTTCTGTTACAATTGTACATACCAGTACTCAAAATCTCTGAGTGTTTTGTCTGTCTTGCTTTGGTATAGATTTTAAGTGAATAAGTGTTCATTCACATTCAAAAATTAACATCTAAGATACGGGAGACAAAAAAAAAAAAAATGGAATAAAGCTGATTATATTATGACTTTTTTATTATTGAGACATATGCACTAAACATACCTAGAAAAATGCAAAACTTTGGAAGAGGAAGCAGAATTAATACCTGGTTATTAAACAGAAGAGATAGGGTCTGAATCCAGGTAAGGTACTAATTTAAACTTTACTTGGTCTATTTAGAAATGTAAAACTTAAAAAAAAAAAAAAAACTGTAATAAGAAAATTTTTTTTATTTAAAAGGAACAATTTCCAGTTAACACAGATTAGTTTATTAAATCTAGGAACTTCTCAAATGTCTAAGCAAAAGTACAGTGCTTCATTCTTAATCAATGATAAGGGCAATAAAATACCTTCCTAGAAAGCAAACCATCATCTCTTACAAAAGAAATGTAAGAAACTACATTTATAGTAAATAAAAACACAGCAAGGCTGTGCTGACATTTAATGGAATAACAAGATTAAACTCTTGCAGACAAACACTGGTTCACAACCTCCAGGAGATGAGTGTTCTCTAATGCTGCTGCCACTCTTTCTTTGTCTGCCAGTTGCTTGTTTACTGAAAGAAAAATTACAATTATGTTATTAAGTAAATAATTACTTTCTACTAGATAACTGATCAATAAATTTTCTTTGAAAAACCAGAGATTTTTTTATATCAGGGTATGCTACCATATAACAGAGCAGTTAAGATAATACAGTCTTTGCAGAGCATTTATCCTAAATATATTTTTCAGCTATACATCAATCTACATTTTGTCTTTTAACTGGCTATAATTTGTGTAGTAAAACTTTTTATTTTTATTGAAAAATAATGGAAAAATTAAATATCAAAAGACTGAGGAAAAATTATAAAATACCTGCTTGTTCAGAGGCATGAGTCCCAGGTGAAATATGTACATCAATCTGAAAACAAAAGAAAAATTCTCTCTTCTGTTACAGCTTAAGGTTAAGTTTATTTAATCAATCTTTTTTACACCAGAATGCAAGAAATGTCTCTGCTCGGTTGCATTCACATAGAGAAGAGCAAAAAGCACATAAGTACAACACATTCAAATTTCTCAGTTAGACACATTTGTATTCCTTTGATAATTACTTATAACAGTGAACATTGGTTTCACCAGATACTGTCACCATACACATGCGAAAAAGTCCCTATAGTTCTAGTGCTTTGCTACAGTACATATAATGTTTTTATATTACATTAAAAAATGTATGGCACCAGGGAGAAGGAAACTCCTGGCAGTTTGTGCTAGTCTTTATTGGCAACCATCCATCCTAATTTACTGAAGGCAGGCTCCACATATAACAGGTGGAAGTCATCAGCCTAAATAATTGCAGTTTCATCATCAGTGTTCTGTGGTACACACATATAAAGTCATCCACATCAGCACCAATAATTCTAAGATGTATTTCTGGTAATCTGTTCAAGATGGACTGGATTGGATCATGCTAAAAAGATATCATAAGGTCTCAGTATACTTTGAATAATCTCAGTCTGGAGAGAAACAAATTGTCACTGATTGCACTTGGTATAGTTATCTTTTGTACAAATATTCCAGTTACTATCAATATTTTACAGTGGTATGCAAAGGTTTGGGCACCTTTGCTTAAAATGTCTGTTACTGTGAATAGTTAAGTGGGCAGAGACAAACTGATCATCAAAAGGCATGAAGTTAAAGATGGCACATTTCTTTGCAGCATTTTATGCAAGATTAGTGTATTGTTTTTGTTTTGTACAACTGTGCAGTGACAAAAAGAAAGGAGAACCTTGCAAAAGTTTGAGCACCCCAAGATGTCTCAGATAACATTTACAAAGGTCTCAGACCTTATCTAGCTCATTAGGGTTGTAGTTTGTTCACAGTCATCGTTAGGACCCCCCAGGTGATGCAAGTTGCAAAGCTGTATAAATTCTGACTCCTCAAACCTTGTCCCAACAATCAGCAGCCATAGGCAGCTGCCTAGAACTCTGAAAAATAAAATAAAATATCTGATGTTCACAAAGCAGAAGAAGGCTACAATAAGACAGGCAAGGCATTTTCAGGTAACAGTCTCCTTGGTTCATAATGTTATTAAGAAATGACAGTTAACAAGAACAGTGGAGGTCAAGCTGATGTCTGGAAGACCAAGAAAACTTTCTGAAAGAACAGCACATTGGATTGCTAGAAAGGTGACTAAAATCCAACTTTTGACTGCAAAAGATTTTCAGAAAGATATAGAACACTTTGGACTGGTGGTGCACTGTTCTACTATGTAGCAATTCCTGAACAAATATGACCTTCATAATAGAATCAGAAGAAGAAAACCTTTCCTGTGTCCTATCCACAAAATTCGGCACCTGACATTTGCAAATGAACATCTAAATAAGCCTGACACATTCTGGAAACAAGTCCTGTGGACTGATGAAGTCAAAATAGAAATTTGTGGCCACATTGTGCAAATGTATGTTTGGAGAAAAAAGGGTGCTGAATTCCAGGAAAACACCACCTCTCCAACTATTAAGCATGAGGGGGACTGATGATGCTTTGTGCTTGTGTTGCAGCAAGTGGCACAGGGAACATGTCATTGGTAGAGAGAAAAATGAATTAATATAAATACAAGCACATTCTGGAAGCTAACATCACAAAAACTTTAACATTAAAAAAGTTAAAGATACAAAGAGGACGGGTCCTACAACAAGCTAATAATCTGAAACACACCTCAGAATCTACAATGGAATACCTCAAGAAGCACAAACTGATGGTTTTGCCATGGCCCTCACAGTCCTCCAACCTAAACATCATTGAAAATATGTGGATAGATCCCAAGAATCTTACAGAATTAGAAGCCTTTTGCAAGGACGAATGGGTAAAAATACCCCAAGTAAGAGCTGAAAGACTCTAAGCTGGCTACAAAAAGCATTTACAACTTGTGATACTTGCCAAATGGGGTGTTAGTAAGTACTGATAATGTCAGGTGCCGAAATTTTGCTTCAGGACCTTTTTAATTTTTATTATTTTTTACCTGTGAATGATGGAAATAAAAATTTTATCTTGCTTCAAATATTAAAGAAGCGTGTCATCTTTAACTTTATGCCTTTTGGTGATCTGTTCATCATCTGCTATTCACAGTAACAGACATTTTCAGCAAGGGTGCCAAAACCGATGCATGTTACTATATTATATATATATATATATATAAAAAAAATTCCTTTGTGCGTCCAGGTGTCCGTGTGTGGGTGTCTTCTGATGAAGTGCGCACGCGCGGCGCACGGTGCAATGCGCGATATTACTGTTAGAGAAAGTTAGAGGCGTTTTACGGAAATACAAACCAGTATTACTGCGAGAGGAAATTAAAGGTACACAATACAGTGACGCATATTACAGCCACATACAAGCCAGTATTACTGTCAGAGGAGATTAAAGGCATATTACCGACGCGCATACCTGTATTACCGCCAGAGAAAACTAAAGGTATATGACGGACGTACAAGCCAGCAGACGTACAAGACGGCATCCTTCAATAAGGGCGCGCACAAAAAGGCAAGCCTCAAAAGGGCAACCTCAATTGGGCGCAGCAAATAAAGGAGCGCGTAAATAAAGATCTGCACATTTGTTGCTCTTCACATATTCCAGAGCCATTTAAACTAAATTATCTATGAACGCCTTTATTCGCCGCGCTAAATTGAGGTTGCCCTTTTGAAGCTCGCCTTTTTGTGCGCGCCCTTATTGAATAGACCGTACAAGACAGTATTACTGTCACAGAAAATTAAAGACATACAATACACAGCGGCAGCCCACGAAGAACGGTCAGCTCAGCAAGTAAACATCAACAAAAGAAAGGCTGAATGACAAGGAAAAATGCGACCAACAAAAAGAATGAGGTCAAAGTCCCTTGCCATTTAATATAGACTGTTCCTACTAATGTTTATGCAATACTGTTCTAGCGCCCGTTATTGTAATGGGCTAAATGACTAGTATATTACACACACATCTATATATATAAAAATGGAATGGGTGGGTCGTCGGGTGGGCCTTTTTTTCATTCCGTCGTTTTTTCGACGTTTTGAAAATGTAGAATGATTATTTGATTTTTTTGTTTTTATTTGATCGTGTCTATGTAGCCCCCGTCGTAATAAAGTATCGCTAAATCGTCATTTATCGTAATTCATTTTTGACGTATAACGTCGCCGTCGTCGAGGTCAGTCATACCACTGCAAAAAATCTGCTTACGGTTGAAAGACACGCCCTACTCACTGGACAGTTAAAAACACCAATCAAACTAACGATGACATCAAGTATTACCCAATCAAAAGTAGGAAAGGAGGCATCTTCATAAAATGCGTGTGGGATGATTTGCATGAGACGCTGCTTTAAAAAAAAAATGATACAAAAAATACGGGATAAATCCCGTCCAGTATTGATTGAAAATGGGACGCGCAATTTCATTCTCAAACGCGGCACGATTCCGTATTTTAAAGGACGGGTGGCAACCCTACAGTGCCAGGTAACCACCCATACAATCAGATTGTGATTCAGACTAGGAATGCAATGAATGTAATTACCCCGATCTACATACAAGGCGAAAGTCTTGCAACATTCAAAGATCATGGTTTGGGATAATTACTACTTATTAAGTACAACATTGAACATAAAAGAGCTTATGAAGCCTTGAACCGAAAAAAGCAAGATCTCACAGATCGTAAAAAAAAAAAAGGAGGTAATGTCGTTTTACTCGCTGTAGATTTTACTCAAACATTACCAGTTATTCCACGAGGGAGACCAGCAGATGAACTCAACGCGTGTTTAAAATCCATGCTTCTCCCACGGTCGGTTATATGTCGCGTGTTCTCGGGTAGGTACACCAAAAAATGTATACATTTAAGCATGTAATGGGCAAAGAAAAAATGAGGTATACCCGAAGGCACTGCAGTAGTACTCAATGTAACTTTACTTCTTAAATGTTAATGTTTTACTGTTTAATAATTTATACGCTTCTTATATATTGTTCAAATTCTTTTATCAAAATACCAGTGACAGCGCAATGCACGATAACATGGAGTGAATACACCATACGCATCTGCCCACGGCCACCCTGGTGTGCGCAGATAGGAGTTGATTCTAAAATAAAATAAACATAAAAAGAGTAATACATTCATCACCCATAAAGCTGATAGCAGACGTGACGTATTATATGTGTACCATATTTCAAGTCAATACGTGAAACGGTTTGCAAGCTACATGTGATTTCAAATCCTGGACAGACCAACGAAAAGCCACGGTAGCAAATTATAGAAGAAGATTTTACTGTTTAATAATTTATATTTATATGAAATGTGCTTCTTATATATTACTTCATATTCTCATATGATAATGATGTTAATGTTGTTTATATTGATTTCTATGTTATTGTAAGTGCATCTATGTGTGTATATGTATGTATGTATGTGTGTATATATATATATATATATATATATATATATATATATATATATATATATAAAAATATATGTGTATATGTATATATAACGAGCTGTATATACCCGGCGTTGCCCAGGGCAGAAGTAACCTAATCGGTCAAACAGTTACATATATACCAAAGTAAACCTAATCGGTTAAACAGCTTCATATATACAGAAGCGAACCTAATCGGACAAACAGCTAATCTATATACATAAGCAAACCTAATTGGTCAAACAGTTACATAAATACAAAAGCAAACCTAATCGATGAAACAGCTTCATATATACAGAAGCAAACCTAATTGGTCAAACAGTTATGCATGTGCAGAATAATTTTACAAAGATTATGCGTGTTAACAATCATTAAAAAGAAAAGATTCAGGAACTCTTCTTCTATATGTGATGAAGCTGGATGAAGCTGACTTGACGAAGACGTAGGTGGCATAGATTGGTTTTTCTAAAACAGAACAAAAAAATGAGTATCTATTATTATTTTAAATTAGAATGAAAATGAGAACCTTGATTAGAGATAGATTATCTGTATTAAAATATGTGCATGAATAAACTTTTGGTAACTCTCTAGCAAAAGTTTATTCATACAAATTGGCATGGGATGGCTTTGTGAAAAAGTAAAAATTAGATAAAAATAAATTGAGAATGCGTACTTCGATTTGACTGAGATTATCTGTAATGATGAAAAAAAAGTTTAGTATGTTTTTTTTTCCATACGGGAAGGATGTAAAACCTTACATAGGCACCCTTCAGCCCGTACTGAAGGGTACTGTCAGATTGTTACTGACTAAAAAACACCCTTTTTATTCCACAGCTACCCCAAAAACCAGTATTAGGCATTACTTTGGGGTGGCAGTAGTTTAGTTATGAAACAGCTGGGTCCTGAAAAAAATCTGTCTTATTAGTGGCTTCATCACATATAGAAGAACAGTTCCTCAATATTTTCTTTTTAATGATTGTTAACACACATAATGTTTGTAAAATCATTCTGCACATTCATAACTGTTTGACCAATTAGGTTCGCTTCTGTATATATGAAGCTGTTTAACCAATTAGGTTTACTTTGGTATATATGTAAGTGTTTGACCGATTAGGTTACTTCTGCCCCGGGCAACGCCGGGTATATACAGCTCGTATTATATATATATATATATATATATATATATATATATATATATAGAGGTAAAATTCTGTCACAACGAATATCTTTACAACAAAATTTTCATTGCAACGAAGTAATTTTATGGTCCCAACAGTTTCCCCATATGACACATGGCGCTTCACTGCAGCGCTGGGAGCCTACTGTTGCCCTGCCCTGGCAACGGACAAACAATCTTCCACAGCACTTCGGCGTGTCGTCCCGTTGGGTGGGGGGCGAGTCCCAAAAGAGTTCAGAAACCTCAAAATATGAAGATCAAGAAAAGGATGATTCAGCTTCTGATTGATAACTGTGCTGCCCACAACATGCTTCCACATTTAGATAAGTTTGCGTTGAATTCCTCTCACCCAATTGCACAGCAGTGCTTCAGCCACTGGATTTGGGCATCATTCGCACCCAGAAAGTGTATTACCGCAAGGAAATGCTGAGAAAAATTCTTGTCAGCATAACTTGTACACAGGAGGAGATGAAAATTAACACGAAAGAAGCTATTCACATGATTGCAAACGCCTGGACGCAAGTTAAAGAAAGCACTATAGTGACAAATACAGAATCTCATTACTACGAAATTTTCATTACAATGAAATATTTTTTAGGTCCCTGGCAGTTTGTTGTAACAGAATTTTACCTGTATTAGCCTCAATATAGCTTCTTATGCATAATTAGTTAATGAAACTATAGAAAATTGACAAAAACAACAACTTAATATTGGCATATACAGTATGTACATCTTAATGTAGGTTACATTGCTAAATGAAAAAACCTGCATGATGATTTCATAAGGTCTGTAGCAGTGGAGAGCACTTTACAAGCTTCAAGCCGACTTCATATGTTTCATAAAAAACAAAAAATGTGGATAAGAAGAATGAATTCCTAGGTTTAGATTTCAGACTGGTTACTGCCTTATGTGGAGTTTGCATATTCTGCTTGTGAGTTTTCCTTTTGAAATTATGGCTTTTTTATAGACCCATTACAAGCTGGGAATTGTGCATTAATGTGGTCTATGATCAGCTGATAACCGGTTTTAGTTTTTGTCTATTCTGGCTCCTGTGACCCTGGTCTGGATACGTAGGTTAGATAAAAAGATGAATGGATCCATGTAACTCAACAGATAACATTATACTACAAATACTAATCCAAGAAATTTTGTTCTGAGTCCCTTAACTCAACCAGAAGGTAGAGACAAACCCTGGATGGTACACCAGTCTCTATCTTGGGCAAACTCATGCGAGTGTTTAAACTACTGTAACTCACCCTGATATGAAAATTTCTGAGATGTGAAACCAGAGTACCTACAGAAAACCATGTAAATGCAAGACAGATTTGCAAAGTCTATAGAGGTTTAAACCAGGACTGGACTCAAACCCAGGAGCATGGAGTTGTTAAGCACTAGCTCTAAGTACTGCTCATGTTCCAGCATCACTTAACGGCTAGAGCGATTTTCATGAAACATGGTACACATGTTTCTCATTGGTCAACCAAAAATACTGTAGGGTGAAATCAGACCTAACCCACCCACTTCTTGGTAGGGTGGGGGTGATCTTGAGGTCTTGTATGCACATTAACATCCAGTTGACACTCAGAACAACCACCAGAGGTAGAACTGGAGGTGACTGCCAGCATTCCTTATGTTTGAGCACCACTGTGCCCCTGTTGCTTTTGAAATTAAATAAAGTTGGTCGGTTCCGAGCATCAACTGTATGATAACATACATACAAGACCGCAAGACAAGCACTTCAGTGAGTCTTCATTGTTTGTTGATTTATTTTTATATTTAAAGTTGTGTTTTTTTTTTAATTATACTTTTCTCAAACAATTAAAAAAAACAATACAAAAAAACACTTTATTTTCTTCCCGGGCAACGCTGGGTATTTCAGCTAGTGCAAAATAAAGTACACAAGTATCATATTTGATAGTGTCAGCTGATGACCTTCAGACAAACAGGATGCTATAGTCTTTACTGTATGTAGACTGTGTAGTTTTAATCATGAGGGTCTTCTATATTGTAGAAGCACAGAACAGAAAATAAGAAAAAACTAACCTTGAAGCGTTCTGGTAAAGATCGAAGAAGTTTGACTTTAATTGACAGACCAATCAAAGTAGCCATGCTGCAGTGAGGAATTGTAGGGGTAAACTCAACTGATACTGTGCTTTCATTATCATTCACCTAGAGAAAAGTGATTTCAGAATTTATACAATTTTTATTTTCATGTATAAACTAATGCACAAAGAGGAATTGCAACTTACTGTTTATACCAACTGAATACTTAATACTGATACTCTGAATGCAGAAAAATCTCATACAATTTTTGCATTTATTTTCAATTATCAAATTAGTAACATTTTACATTAAACCTCTATTCCATTCCATCTGAACTAGTGTGGTGCGGAGGTGTCACCTGTTGCATGGCTATACTCGGGTCCTAATCTGGGATCCTGAGGTGGTTTGTCATGTGGTGGGTGCGGCAATGCACTATATCAGGGCCTGTTCCTAACCTCCTCCTCCTCCTCTGTTTTTAGGCAGTACTTCAAAATGCCAGTTAACAAAGGTCTTCAAATAATCCAAACAGACCGAGTAGTTGCTAACTAAATGGGTACAGAACAATTAGACAAAAGGAAAAACAAACTTACATGCACTCTCATTTGTTCCACAACATTTAATTCTTCTAATGACAGAGGATGTTCTGGATCATTAATTGATCTTATTAAATGTAAAATATTAAGGAGAAAAAAAAATCAGATCACTGTACAGGTACCATTAACATTCAGATATTGCTAACTACGACTTAAATTATCAAGGCCCTGCAGCAGTTATTTTAGCTAACACGGTTAACAATCTATGAAACTGACCAAAAACATGTCACTTATGCTATAACATGTGTTCCTCTCTAGCCTAATGAATATGCCATTAAAATCCTTTACTTTATTATTGATTCCACAAGCATGAAACAGAAATATTTTTTTAAAGCACATCACTTGACTGATAAGCCCTGGACACTACAGGTACCATAAGTGGGTATGCATGTCAAATTACACTATGCAACTCTGAATCTACTGTCATTCTCCAGTAGTTTTAGATTGCGTTGCCTTAACAATACCTATTAACAAGAATGTTAATGTATTTCCTAAAATGGCTGTTAATAGCCTCATTATGGTCTGCACTTCTGCTATTCCATCCTATCCATGTTTCTCCAGTCTCAAAATCTTTTTACTTTTTCCATAGTTTTTCACTACATTATAAAGATTAAAATGGCTAACTAAACAAAAATGTATTCCTGCATGTTTAATGTTATTTTTCAAATCTGGCATTTTGTAGTGTACACTTCCACTACTATTATTATACTGTATATTAATACATTAGTTGGACTTGCAATTAAGAATTTCACTATACTGTATCCAAACAGCGACCCTACAAAGACCTAAAGTGGAAGGTGGCATGGCTCTATCTAACTTTCAATTTTATTACTGGGCAGCAAATATACAAGCTATTAAAACCTGGACATGGACACAAATAGATGAACATACACAGGCTTGGTCCGCAATAGAAATAAAATCCTGTAGTACTTCTTTATATTCTTTGCTTTGTACCCCAATAAATGCAAGTGATCGCCAATATACTAATAACACAATTGTGCTTCACTCACTCAGAATATGGAACCACTGTAGGAAGCATTTTAAGATAAAGAAGCTTTTATCTGTGGCACCTCTGCATGAGAACCACCTTTTTCCACCCTCTCAAACATATGCAGTTTTCAATGTCTGGAAAACATTTGGGATTAAATCACTTTGAGATCTGTCCATAAGACAACGTCTTTGAATCCTACGAACAATTACACTCCAAATGTAACTTTCCAGCAACACATTTCTTTCACTACCTTCAAATCAGAAACTTTGGTAAACAGAACCTGTCCAATTTTCCTCACCTCCCACCTACCTCTATGCCGGAAAAAATATTGCACAGTTTCGAGGACTCAGACAGCATTTCTGCAATATATAAAACCATTTTACAGTCCCTCCCTTTCAAAGATCCAAGAGGACAATAGAAAAAGGATCTCTCACTCAACATCTCAGAAAAGGAGTGGAAGGTAGCGATGCAGAGAATTAACTCAAACTCCATATGTGCAAAGCATACAATTATTCAACTCAAAATTATCTATCGAGCACATCTGTCTCACTTAAAATTGTCCAAAATGTTTCCAGGGCAAGATCCAACCTGTGAACGCTGCAATCAAGTTCCAGGCTCACTGGGTCACATGTTTTGGGTCTGCACCAAATTAACATCATTCTGGACAAAATTTTTTAAGTGCCTTTCAGACAGCCTTGGTGTCACAATCCCTCCTAATCCACTAACCGCTGTGTTTGGTGTTCTTCCAGAAGGCATTAAAGCGGAGAAGGACAAACAAACTGTGATTGCCTTCACTACACTATTGGCACACAGACTTATTTTGCTCAACAAAAGGCTTCTGCAGCACAGTGTGTAAACTGCAAATGAAAACAGTCATACAGATTAACATTAGTGACATGGGCACTAATGCTGTCTTCGGTGACAACGGCAGTTTATCGAGTTGCCATGTGTGATATCACACTTGGTTCTATTCACATGCATTTTTGTGTGGCTTGATATTTGGCAGATGAATCCTCATATTTTTCTGAATAAAAAGCAAAAGCACTGTAAAAGGCATGTATGAGTTTCATGTACAGCAAAATATCATTTTTGGCATTAAATATATCTTTAAATTCAAAAAATAAGGAACATTCTTCAGCAGCTACAATTAGTAGCTGCTAAGGATTTTTCCCATTCTTTCATACAGCATGGGCAGTGTGGTATCTCTGAGCCTAGGGATCTGTGCAAGCAATCAGAAGGTTGCTGGTTCGAATCCTGTAAACAGCAGAAGTGACTTTACTCTGTTGGGCCCTTGAGCAAGGACCTTAACCTGCAATTTCTTTGTCATGGGTTAATCTGCAAGCAGGTCCTCTAACAGGGAAAACTTGGGGGTTGGTGGCAGGACTGGCACTCCAGCCACCGCATTAAAAAAAAAAAAAAAAAACAACTCTTAGTGTTCCAATGGGGTGCTGAGGTGTCAGCCACTGTACTCGGGTCCCAATACAGGTGGTTCGGTGTGTACTGGGTGCAGCATAGCACTATCACCTCATGCTTCCAACCTCCTTCCATAAAGAACTACTTTAACTGATTTAGATTTATATAGCATCTGAACTTTTAAGGTAGCCATTCTAACACTTGAAATTTCTTCCTTTTCAATCAAGTCTCTGGTAAATCTATTAGAAATTTCAGGATCACCACCATGATGGAGATCTTCCAAAATTCACAAAGCTATTCAGATGCCCAACCAAATATTGCATACAGTAACTTTCTTCTTACCTATTGTTTTCTATTGTATATATCAATTCCTCTAATCATTAAGTACAACGTTTGAATAAACTATAATCCCTTATTTTAGAAATTAAACATTTTTTTAGAAGGTTATGTTAATTTGGTTCAGGACCACATGTGGCCAGTGCCGATCCTGGCAACACTGGCTGCAAAGCAGAAACCAACTCTAAATGGGGTGACATACAGCCAATTTAGAATCACCAGTTAATCCTAAGTAACACACACGTCGTGGAGATGTGGGTGGAAAAACCAAAACAGAAAAAGAATACACAAATGCCACACTGTCAGCAACTGACCTCAGACAAATTTCCCTACAAGTTACGGGTGTACTCTGGTTTCTACAACACTATGCCTGCTCAAGTCTAGCATTTCCAAACTGTACTTACAGGTAATTCATTTTCTCTGTAGAGCACCGTGTTATGGTGCACGCTGTTCGTAGGGCTTTATTAACGAAAATCCGTTATGCCAAACACCATAACTGTTCACTAAAACATTCAGCAATGAACACAAATTTATCATCAATAGGAGAATGGGTGGAATTGCACATTTCAAATATTTATACAAACAACACAGCCCAAAGCAGTTAAGGAACTCCCCTTCCTTTGTGCTAAACTGCCCTTCGGTTGTATAACTAGTGCAAAAAAATGAACTTAAACAACAACCACGAAAAGGATATCAAAAATCTCTCTGTCATCAATAGGGTCGACAAAGTCCTCGTCTTCGTCCTCTGCTGTAAGCTGCCGCTCACCAGATCGCTGATAAATCAGCGGGTTCACGTTCTCTAGCCGCGTACCTTCAGCCATCTGTGTGCGCGGATGATACAGACCACCCTGTCAAATAAACAAGCACCAACCGGCCGGAAACACGACGTTGATGTGCTGCAAACGCGCTACGGGTCATCAGAGAGGACAGAAGGCACGGGTTGCAGTTGTTTAATGAGATGTGCTCTTTTCTTGTGAAATAAGATCAGCTAAAAAAAACAATCATTCTGCAATAAGAAAAAAAAAAACGTTTACCGCATGCTAACTGAAGATTCCAAAAACTAGGTTTATTCCATAATCGTCTTCTTTTTCTTTTAAGAAAATGTTAACAATCTTAATGTATTTTTAACAGGTAAGTGACTTCATGGCAATTTTAATAGCTATAAATTCACTTACCAGTGTAATCTGATTAAACCAGGATTGGGCCGGATTAACCTGTAGACCCAGTTCTGTAAGCCCTTGTTTTAAGAGTTTTTTTTTTTTCATTTCGTTTGATCTAAAAAAATGATACATTCCCATTGTTGTTGCAATGCTGCTTTGATTTAGACTTTCTTGTGTGTCAGAGTACATCTTTTTACAGATTCCTATAAAGCACTGTATTATGTCTCAGAGAGAGAGACGCTGACAGCTGGTAAGTGCAACACTAAAACTCCTATTTTTATTTTTTTATTTCACACTTCTCAGACCAAAGCAATCAAGCTCATTTCACATGAAGCAGACCTGCAGCACATGGCTGCATAATCAAACCCTGTAATTCAATTATTACAGAGTGCACATATACATAACATTTCTTCCCCACTCCCACAAACAGCCAAGAAATGTAAGTATATAATAGAATAGTGAAAAATGAAACGTAGTAACAAAGTCCTGCAAGTGTCTAAGGCAAGAATGCAACCAAGTGGGTCGTGGAGGTGGCTCCTGTGGCTGAATAACAGGCTCAGCTTCAGTTTGTGTTACATCAGGCTGGGCAACAGCATTCAGAATAGCCAAGGAACTTGCATTGTTTTTGTCAGCATATTGAAATTCTAGAGTAGATGATGGTGGTGATACCTTTCGAAGACATGTGGCATGCCACCAAGAACTGTCAGAAAGACCAAAAGTGGCTGGGCCAAGCTGTCGGGTGACTTGTACTGGAAAGGATCAGAAAGAGGCCCTTTTGTTATTGCTATGAGGTTTCCGAACTCTTACCCAATTCGAGACTTCTATGCTGACCTCCTTGACCCGTTTTGATTCATCATACCTTTGTTTCATTCTATGTTGCTGTCTCGTGGCAGAGTGGTTAACGTGAGGTATTGAAGGCAGGGCACAGGGTATACTCTGACCGAAAAAGGGATAAAGTCTATCTACTGTATAAGTGAAATGGTGTAGTTAGGTATCAGCTCCAGGATTATTTAAGTTTACAGCAGAAGTATGATGGCTGCTTGGGTTTGCCTTTTGTGCATTTTTCTTCTTGAGTCACTTTTGAGTTTTTGTCTTGTTTTCTGAATTTAGCTAATAAAATCTTTAAAACATACAAAGGAACTGTATTTTTATTATCAGGAGGAGAGGTTTCTTTGGTTTCCTATTGTCTCACCTTATATACGCTCTCTCTCTCTTTATATATAGTGGGGAACAGCCCTGACACAGACAGGCAGACGCCGATGTTTTATCACCCAGCACACGTTTATTTATAACTATTTACAGTGAATACACACACAACCCAGTACCCCGTACCAATCACCCCTCAAGTCCAGGCTTTTTCCTCAATGCCTTGCTTCTTCTGACCGCCTCCACTCCTCTCCTCCAGGCTTCATCCTCTTCCACCCGGCTCTAGCTCTCGAATGGAGGGAGGCGGTCCCTTTTAAACCCACCCGGACGTGCTCCAGGTACCTCCCAATGATCTTCTGCCGGCACTCTCTGGTGTGGCAGAAGTGCCGGCTGTGCACCCAGAAGCAC
Source organism: Erpetoichthys calabaricus (assembly GCF_900747795.2). Taxonomy (NCBI): domain Eukaryota; kingdom Metazoa; phylum Chordata; class Cladistia; order Polypteriformes; family Polypteridae; genus Erpetoichthys; species Erpetoichthys calabaricus. The sequence continues at coordinate 72,370,284 of NC_041402.2, forward strand.
TCCGGGTGTCCCTGGTCTTCTCCCCCCCAGCACATCTGGATGTGGCGGAAGTGCTGAGGGCCAGGGCTCCTCAGGCATCCGGGTGCCCCCTGGCGGTGACCACGGGCCCCTATAGAGTTGAGCTTTCATGCTCTGTTCCCATGGTCCCCATACCAACCAGGGTGGCTGCCCTCTCATGGTCCGGAGGAGGCACAATCCCTCCTTCGGTCCTTCCATGCGTCCCGGCTGGGTACCACCCCCAGCCACTTGCCGCAATATATATATATATATTCATAGCATTTGAGCCCAAATAAGGGCGAAACACGTGTCGCATACACTTTGCATTATTTGACAGTAAACTAATATATATACGCGAGACAAGGCAGTGAGACAACATTTAAAACAAGTTCACGGATATCCAACCTAGCAGTTGTTGTAATGCTTTTGACATACACACTTCATGTGCTCCGAGCTCTTAAAACAACAACAAGCAACAAGCAGAACGCGCAGCTCACCAGGAGCAGCCACAGTAAGCCAGCAGAAGATCCGACTGCTTCTCCTTAGCGTGCGTTTAGGCCCCACCCCCGTCACAACGCGAGCGGTAGAGACACAAAGTGGCAAAAGGACAGGTTCTGTACAGGCTTTTAAATGATCGATGCTCAGAGCGACAAACAGAACATGCAACTCCCCAGCAGCAGCAGCAACACAACATGATCCGACGGCATCTCCTTACTGTGCGTTCAGCCGCCCCACCTTCACAACGCGAGCAGCGTTATATGTCCTGCGAGAAAGAGATTTAACCACACCCAAAGCCGTAAATAAAGGACAAGTATTGTTTTTACAAAAGTTTTAAAGGAAAAGTGAAAATAATGCATATGTAACAATTCCCATGTAAATAACAATCTTTTTAAATTGTATATCCGGTAAAACAAACCCGGGGGTGGGCGAGCGAAGCGAGCTTGGGGCAGAGCCCCCTAGTATATATATATATATATATATATATATATATATATATATACTGTATATATATATATCTATATATATAAATTCTGCATCACTCAACGTAACATGTCAAGAGGAATGGCAGCAATTTCCTCTTTAGTCCTCCTTTTTAGCTTAGCAGTGGTTGCAGGACATGTGTGGGAGACTTGGCTTTTAAGTTGTCGCCCCAACTGTAGCGATGATGCATGTTGTCAAACGGAGCGGCGAGCGCTCCTCATGATGGCAGCTCGTACAGCCTCAATATTCTATATATATATAAAGTATATATTCTATATACTTGAACACCACCTGGGGACTTCTTTTTTAAGGCTGAACCTGTTTCTTTGAAATTATGCACCCATGTTGTAGTTGCATGAGCAGACACGATACAGTCATGATGGCCTAACTGGAAATGATGCAGAAATTCCCTTTACGCAGCAGTTACACTTTTACCATTCTTATAAAAGGCTTTTACAGCAAACGCTTGTTGCACACCACTCCACTGCTCCATTATAACTAATGGCAAGGGGTTCTAAACGAGGTCCCAAACAACTGCCGACGCCCCAGGGCTGACAACACCTAGTTTCAAAATTTCCTGTTTTCCTGTGCTGCCCTGATATATATATATATACTAGGGGACTCTGTCCCCTGCTCACATCGCACCCCCCCTTTCCCGGGAAAGCCAGCCTTAGGCATATCTGTTGAATTTACGAAAGCTTTAGGAAATTTCTTTAAACACTTTTTTTCTTTTGAGTCCCAACATGCTGAATCTTTTAAATGAGGTCCGTGAGACATGTGTTTAATGACTTTGTACCATAATTCAGGATAGGTTTCTCTGTTTGTAATTTCAGCACACACAAACCGATCAACATCATCAGCAGTTAATAATTTATTTTGCAAATTAACCAATAAATACATGTAAGGCAAACCCCGTTTTTGAAATTCGATTGTGTAAATGTATGCTCTGATTTGATCAAACACCGTTTCGAGTTCTCTCAATAAAATTAAGACTTTCTGATAAAACAATCTACTTACAAAAGTCAGAATATCCAGAGCCGAAGTAGTCAATGGAATTGTTCTCAAGAATTGATGAATTTCTGGCCACTGTGGATTGCAAGTTATTGTAATAAATAAATCTGGCCAACCGATAGTTCGGAATATTGCCATTGCATCATGATATAACTTTTACAATGCTCTTGGACTACCTTGATATGATGATGGTAATATTACTGCTTTACCTACTTTGAATTTGTCAGAACTATTGATATTTGAATTTTGAACGTGATCAATGAGACCTTGCATATGTTCCGTTCTAAGTTTTGCTTGATTTGATTTAATAAAGAAGAGATGATTAGCTTCAATTTTTAGATACGCATTAATAATGTAATGTTGTGATAGACATTGAGGTGACAGAAGTGGGTTAAATACATTGGGACATATCTTTAATTTTGACCCGAAATATTGTGTGGGTGTTATTCGTTTTTTCGATTTCGTGTCTTTCATATTATACATCCATCCTGTTTCGCCATCAGGGAAAAGCAAAGGAAAGAGTAAAGGATCTGAATGTGGTGAATTATTAGACAGATTTCATGCTATGCTTTTGGATAAAGATGAATATCAGCTCTGTCTTTAATATCTCCGTCTTTCGGAACTATTATTGCTGACAATTCGTCACATATTGGTTTATAAAAATGCGACCGTGGTCTTTCGGAGTCATAAAGAAATCCAAGAAAACTTCTTTGTCCATATTTTGCAGATAAATTTTGTGTAAAGTGTGAATTTTTGGATTTATGGATTTGTATCCATTATTGGCTGTAGAATTTCTAATACATCCAATCGTTTTTCTCTTTTGATTCTATATTGTAGCGCTTCTCTGTGATCATAAATATAGACCTGACCGAATTTTGGTTTCTTCGAAATTAAACTTGTAGTAGCTTTAATAGTTCTGGGACCATAGATTCTCATAGCGTATGGTCCAGAATTGTGTAAATCTACGTTTTGAGCAGTGAATGATGCATGGTTGAATATGGTTGAGAGGAGTGCAGGACTTGAAAAGATTTCCTAGCAAACTAATGAGTGTTGAGAGCGCAGGAACTGTGTCTGACAAAAGCATTCACATGAATGAAAGGTGATTGGACCATGTGCGTGGTTGAATATGTTTGAGAGGACTGCAGGACTTGAAAGAATCTCCTAACAAAAGTCTCATCACGCGGGAGTGCAGGACTTGAAAAGATCTCCTAGCAAATTAATGAGTTTTGAGTATGATAAATATATAAATATAAATATACATATGTATATGTATATGTTGTGGAAGTTCAGCCCGGACACAGACAGGCAGACACCGATAGTTCAAACATACACGTATTTACACTAATTACAGTGTTTATAAAGTCCCGCACAGCAAACAGTGCCCCTGCACCAAACACCCTTAAGTCCAGGCCTCGCAACAGTCCTTCCTTTCACCACCTCTGCTCCAGCACTCCGGGTGTCTCTGGTAATCCTTTTGGTAGCACTTCTGGGTGTGGCAGAAGTGCTGACGTCCAAGGCTCCTCAATCCCCCAGGCTCTCCTTGGGGGTGGCCACGGGCCCTTACAGGGTTGAGCTTCCATGCTCAGTTCCCGTGGCCCCCATACAAACCAGGGCAGCTGCCCTCTCGTGGTCCGGGGTTGGCATAGTCCCTCTCCCGGTCCTTCCAGGCGTTACCTGTTTTTTTTTCCTTATCTAACTATAGACTGTAATTGATCATAGGTCACACTCATGTACCCAGCAACACACGCTGCACCAATTTGCACTTTAAACACCATAAAAATATTTCTTTAATAGTAAATCAGGCAATTCACTCAGGAAAAAAACATTAAGAAAACTGACTCAAACAGGACTTCAGCTAAGAATCACACATAAAATGTGATTATAAGTATTGGGCCACTTAGTTAAATTTCACATTCACAGCCTCCTTTCCTGAAACTGGTATCAGTGAATCTCCTGATAGAAATGTTGCAAAATGAGCCCTCTCTAAACATGTCTAAGATTTAGTACTTGAGATGTGGTAACCTGTATAATAAGAAGCTGGTTATGGCCTATTTTTAATACTTGACCTTAACCATAATTATATATTACTTACAATTTCTTTCATTTTTTAATTTAAACTATATTTAACTTGTAGATTGTGTATTTTTAAAATATTGAAGATACCTGTTTGGCTAGAGCCACACTGGGGGCTTCCAGCAATAAGAAGGAAATGGGTCCAATGATGAAATAGTTCACTAAGGGGAATCCCTACAAAGAAATAACTCGAGCTGGTGCCATGGGTTTACAAATTCTTCATCCTGATGCTATCATAATGGGATAATTGTAGTTCTGATATACTGTAACCTTATCAGGACAGATAACATAGTTTCAGTTCTGGCTACCTGATTCTTGAAACTAATGTTGTACAACAAAATAAGGCACGCTTGTTCTACAGTTAAGTAGATTTCCAACTTTTTAGCGAGGCCTAGGTAGAGGTGAGCATTTTTTGTCTTCCTGTCCTGTATGTTAGTTTAATACTTAATGTTTTTTTTGGTCACATTCCAGTGTTAAAAAGGCAGGTCTTCTAACTTCTTTTGACTTGAATAGCAGTAGCAGCACCCTCTGTTTATCTCCTGGAAAAACTGCTTTGAATCTATTCCTGTCCACAAGACAGCTAGTATGCAGTCTCAAAGACATGCACAGAGGTTTGACAGCAAACCTGTCAATGAGATTCTTCTTCTGTATGTGTGTAATTGGAAAGGGAGTGTGTACGTACGTACGTGTGTGTTTGTACGTACGTGTGTGTGTGAGTAAGTACGTACATGTGTGTGTGTGTACGTACGTACGTACGTGTGTGTGTGTGTGTACGTACGTACGTACGTGTGTGTGTACGTACGTGTGCATGTGCATGTGTACGTATGTGCGTGTGTATGTGTGTACGTACGTACGTGTGGGTGTGTGTGTACGTACGTACGTGTGTGTGTGTACGTGTGTACGTACGTGTGTGTGTACGTGTGTGTGTACGTGTGTATATGTGTGTGTGCGTACGTGTGTGTGTGTACGTACGTGTGTTTGTACGTACGAGTGTGTGTGTACGTGTGTACATATGTGTGTGTGTACGTGTGTATATGTGTGTGTGCGTACGTGTGTGTGTACGTACGTGTGTTTGTACGTACGTGTGTGTGTGTACGTACGTACGTACGTACGTGTGTGTGTACGTACGTGTGTGTGTGTGTACGTACGTACGTGTGTGTGTGTGTACGTACGTGTGTGTGTGTACGTATGTACGAACGTGTGTATGTGTACGTACGTACGCCTGTGTGTACGTGTGTGTACGTACGTGTGTGTGTAAGTACATATGTACGTGTGTGTGTACGAACGTACGTACGTACGTGTGTGTGTATGTGTACGTGTGTGTGTGTTTACGTGTGTATATGTGTGTGTACGTACGTGTGTGTGTACGTGTGTATGTGTACGTAAGTGTGTGTGTGTACGTACGTATGCATGTGTGTGTGTGAACGTACGTACGCCTGTGAGTACGTGTGTGTGTGTGTGTGTACGTACGAACGTACGTGTGTGTGTGTGTTCGTACGTAAGTGTGTGTGTGTACGTACGTACGTGTGCATGGGATTGTGTACGTATGTGTGTGTGTATGTATGTACGTACGTACGTGTGGGTGTGTGTGTACGTACGTAAGTACGTACGTGTGTGTGTGTACGTGTGTACGTACGTGTGTGTGTACGTGTGTGTGTACGTGTGTATATGTGTGTGTGCGTACGTGTGTGTGTGTACGTACGTGTGTTTGTACGTACGTGTGTGTGTGAACGTACGTACGTACGTGTGTGTGTACGTACGTGTCTGTGTGTGTACGTACGTGTGTGTACGTATGTACGTACGTGTGTGTGTGTGTACGTACGTATGTGTGTGTACGTACGTACGTACGTGTGTGTGTGTACGTACGTACGCCTGTGTGTACGTGTGTGTACGTACGTGTGTGTGTACGTACGTACGTACGTGTGTGTGTATGTGTACGTGTGTGTGTGTGTACGTGTGTATATGTGTGTGTACGTACGTGTGTGTGTACGTGTGTATGTGTACGTAAGTGTGTGTGTACGTACGTATGTACGTGTGTGTGCGTACGTACGTATGCCTGTGTGTACGTGTGTGTACGTACGTGTGTGTGTAAGTACGTACGAACGTGTGTGTGTACGTACGTACGTACGTGTGTGTGTATGTGTACGTGTGTGTGTGTGTACGTGTGTATATGTGTGTGTACGTACGTGTGTGTGTACGTGTGTATGTGTACGTAAGTGTGTGTGTGTACGTACGTATGTACGTGTGTGTGTGAACGTACGTACGTGTGTGTGTGTGTACGTACGTGTGTGTGTGTGTACGTACGTGTGTGTGTGTGTACGTACGTACATGTGCGTGTGTACGTACGTGTGCGTGTGTACGTATGTCTGTGTGTATGTGTGTACGTACGTACGTGTGGGTGTGTGTGTACGAACATACGTACGTACGTGTGTGTGTGTACGTGTGTACGTACGTGTGTGTGTACGTGTGTGTGTACGTGTGTAAATGTGTGTGTACTTGTACGTGTGTGTGTACGTGTACGTGTGGATGTACGTACGTGTGTTTGTGTACGTACGTACGTGCGTGTGTACGTACGTGTGTGTGTGCGTGTGTATGTATATGTACGTGTGTGTACGTACGTGGGTGTGTACGTACGTACGTGTGTGTGTTTACGTACGTACGTACGTGTGTGTGTGTATGTGTGTACGTACGTACGTGTGTATGTGGACGTACGTGCGTACGTGTGTGTGTGTGTACGTACGTACGTACGTACATGTGTGTGTGTGTACGTGTACGTGTGTATGTACATGTGTATATGTGTGTGTGTGTACGTGTGTGTGTGTTTACGTACGTACGTGTGTGTGTGTACGTACGTGTGTGTGTGTGTACGTACGTGTGTGTACGTACGTACGTACGTGTGTGTACGTACGTATGTGTGTGTGTACGTACGTACGTGTGTGTGTACGTACGTACATACGTACGTGTGTGTACGTGTGTGTACGTACGTGTGTGGGTGTGTACGTACGTGTGTGTGTGTACGTACGTACGTGTGTGTGTACGTGTGTACATACGTGTGTGTGTACGTGTGTATATGTGTGTGTACGTATGTGTGTCTGTGCGTGTGTACGTATGTGTGTGTATGTGTGTACGTACATACGTGTGTGTACGTACGTACGTACGTGTGTGTGTGTACGTACATGCGTACGTGTGTGTGTGTATGTACATACGTGTGTGCGTTTACGTACGTTTGTGTGTGTACGTACGTACGTACGTGTGTGTGTACGTATGTGTGTGTGTACGTACGTACGTACGTGTGTGTGTACGTACGTGTGTGTGTGTGTACGTACGTACGTGTGTGTGTGTACGTACGTGTGTGTTTGTGTACGTACGTACGTGTGTGTGTGTGTACGTACGTGTGTGTGTACATACGGGCGTACGTGTGTGTATGTGTACGTACATGTGTGTGTACGTACGTACGTGTGTGTGTGTGTATGTACGTACGTGTGTGTGTACATACGTGTGTGTGTGTATGTGTGTATATGTGCGTGTACGCACGTGTGTGTGTGTACGTACGTGTGTGTGTACGTACGTACATACGTACGTGTGTGTGTACGTGTGTGTAAGTACGTACGTACGTGTGTGTGTGTACGTAAGTGCATGTGTGTGTACATACGTGTGTGTACGTACGTACGTACTTACGTGTGTGTGTACGTGTGTGTACGTACGTGTGTGTGTACGTGCGTGTGTGTGTACATACGTGTGTGTGTACGTACGTGTGTGTACGTACGTACGTACGTGTGTGTGTGTGTACGTGAGTATATGTGTGTGTACGTACGTGTGTGTGTACGTACGTGTGTGTACGTACGTATGTACGTACGTGTGTGTGTACGTGTGTGTACGTACGTATGTGTGTGTGTACGTACGTGTGTGTACGTACGTACGTACGTACGTGTGTGTGTGTACGTACGTGTGTGTGTACGTACGTACATACGCGTGTGTGTATGTGTTCGTATGTGTGTGTGTGCGTGTGTATATGTGTGTGTACGTATGTGTGTGTGTACGTGTGTATGTGTACGTGTGTGTGTGTGTGTACGTACGTTTGTGTGTGTGTACGTACGTGTGTGTGTACGTACGTGTGTGTGTACGTACGTCCGTACGTGTGTGTGTGTGTACGTACGTACGTGTGTGTGTGTACGTACGTACGTACTTGTGTGTGTGTGTGTATGTACGTACGTGTGTGTGTGTACTTTTGTGTGTGTGTGTGTGTACATAAGTACGTACGTACGTTTGTGTGTATGTACATACGTACGTGGGTGTGTGGGTACGTACGTACGTGTGTGTGTACGTGTGTGTACATACGTGTGTGTGTACGTACGTGTGTGTGTACATACGTGTGTGTGTACGTACGTGTGTGTACGTACGTACGTACGTTTGTGTGTGTGTACGGGAGTATATGTGTGTGTACGTACGTATGTACGTACGTGTGTGTGTACGTGTGTGTACGTACGTATGTGTGTGTGTACGTACGTGTGTGTACGTACGTACGTACGTACGTGTGTGTGTGTACGTACGTGTGTGTGTACGTACGTACATACGCGTGTGTGTATGTGTTCGTATGTGTGTGTGTGTACGTGTGTATATGTGTGTGTACGTACGTGTGTGTGTATACGTGTGTATGTGTACGTGTGTGTGTGTGTACGTACGTTTGTGTGTGTGTACGTACGTGTGTGTGTACGTACGTACGTACGTGTGTGTGTGTGTGTGTACGTACGTACGTGTGTGTGTGTACGTACGTATGTACTTGTGTGTGTGTGTGTATGTACGTACGTGTGTGTGTGTACTTTTGTGTGTGTGTGTGTACATAAGTACGTACGTACGTTTGTGTGTATGTACATACGTACGTGGGTGTGTGGGTACGTACGTACGTGTGTGTGTACGTACGTACATACGTACGTGTGTGTGTACGTGTGTGTACGTACGTGTGTGTGTTAGTGTGTATGTGTACGTACGTGTGTGTGTGTACGTACGTACGTACGTGTGTGTGTGTGTGTGTATGTACGTGTGTGTGTGTGTACGTACGTATGTGTGTGTGTGTACGTACGTACGTACGTGTGTGTGTACGTGTGTATGTGCGTGTGTATGTACGTGTGTCTGTGTACGTACGTGTGTGTGTACGTACGTATGTCCGTGTGTGTGTGTGTACGTACGTACGTGTGTGTGTACGTACGTACATACGTACGTGTGTGTGTACGTGTGTGTACGTACGTGTGTATATGTGTGTGTACGTACGTGTTTGTGTACGTGTGTATGTGTACGTACGTGTGTGTGTACGTGAGTGTGTGTATGTACATGTGTGTGTGTGTACGTACGTGTATGTGTGTACGTACGTACGTACGTGTGTGTGTGTGTACGTACGTGTGTGTGTGTACGTACGTACGTACGTGTGTGTGTGTACGTCGTGTGTGTGTGTACGTACGTACGTATGTGTGTTTGTGTGTACTTACGTGTGTGTGTGTGTACGTACATACGTGTGTGTGTGTACGTACGTACATACGTGTGTGTGTGTACGTACGTACGTACTTGTGTGTGTGTGTGTATGTACGTACGTGTGTGTGTGTACTTTTGTGTGTGTGTGTACGTAAGTACGTATTTACATGTGTGTATGTACGTATGTGTGTGTGTACATACGTACATACGTACGTGTGTGTGTACATGTGTGTACGTACGTGTGTGTACGTACGTACGTACGTGTGTGTGTACGTGTGTGTACGTACGTGTGAGTGTACGTACGTACGTGTGTGTGTACGTACGTGTGTGTGTGTGTACGTACGTACGTGTGTGTGTACGTACATACATACGTACATGTGAGTGTACGTGTGTGTGTGTACGTACATGCGTACGTGTGTGTGTGTGTACGTACGTGTGTGTACGTACGTATGTACGTGTGTATATGTGTGTGTACGTACGTGTGTGTGTGTACGTACGTACTTACGTACGTGTGTGTGTACGTACGTGTGTGTGTACGTACGTACGAACGTACGTGTGTGTGTACATACGTGTGTGTGTATGTGTTCGTGTGTGTGTGTGTACGTGTGTATATGTGTGTGTACGAACGTGTGTGTGTACGTGTGTATGTGTACGTAGGTGTGTGTGTACGTGTGTGGGTGTACGTACGTGTTTGTGTGTACGTACGTACGTACGTGTGTGTGTGTACGTTCGTGTGTGTGTGTGTACGTACGTACGTGTTTGTGTGTACGTACGTACGTACGTGTGTGTGTGTATGTACATACGTGTGTGTGTACGTACGTGTGTTTGTGTGTACGTAGGTACGTGTGTGTGTACGTACGTACGTGTGTGTGTACGTGTGTGTATGTATGTGTGTGTACGTACGTTTGTACGTGTTTGTGTGTACGTGTGTATATAAGTGTACGAACATGTTTGTGTACGTGTGTATGTGTACTTACGTGTGTGTGTACGTGAGTGTGTGAACGTACGTGTGTGTGTGTACGTAAGTGTATGTGTGTACGTACATACGTACGTGTGTGTGTGTGTACGTACGTGTGTGTGTGTACGTACGTACGTGTGTGTGTGTGTACGTACGTGTGTGTGTGTACGTACGTACGTGTTAGTGCACGTACGTGTGTGTGTATACGTACATGCGTACGTGTGTGTGTGTATGTACATACGTGTGTGCGTTTACGTATATTTGTGTGTGTACGTACGTACGTACGTGTGTGTGTACGTATGTGTGTGTGTACGTACGTACGTCCGTACGTGTGTGTGTGTGTGTACGTATGTACGTGTGTGTGTGTACGTACGTGTGTGTTTGTGTACGTACGTACGTGTGTGTGTGTGTGTACGTACGTGTGTGTGTACGAACGTGCGTACGTGTGTGTATGTGTACGTACATGTGTGTGTATGTACGTACGTACGTGTGTGTGTGTATGTACGTACGTGTGTGTGTACGTACGTATGTGTGTATATGTGCGTGTACGCACGTGTGTGTGTGTACGTACGTGTGTGTGTACGTACGTACGTACGCGTGTGTGTATGTGTTCGTATGTGTGTGTGTATGTGTGTATATGTGTGTGTACGTACGTGTGTGTGTACGTGTGTATGTGTACGTGTGTGTGTGTACGTACGTTTGTGTGTGTGTACGTACGTGTGTGTGTACGTACGTACGTACGTGTGTGTGTGTGTACGTACGTACGTATGTGTGTGTGTGTGTGTGTGTACGTACGTGTGTGTGTGTACGTACGTGCGTGTGTTTGTACGTACGTGTGTGTGTACATGTGTCTACGTACGTGTGTGTGTACGTACGTACGTACGTGTGTGTGTGTACGTACGTGTGGGTGTGTACGTACGTGTGTGTGTACGTACATGTGTGTACGTACGTACGTACGTGTGTGTGTACGTACGTACGTACGTGTGTGTGTGTGTACGTACGTACGTGTGTGTGTACGTGTGTATATGTGTGTGTACATACGTGTGTGTGTACGTACGTGTGTGTACGTACGTACGTACGTACGTGTGTGTGTACGTGTGTGTACGTACGTGTGTGTGTGTGTACGTACGTGTGTGTACGTACGTACGTGTGAGTGTGTGTGTACGTACGTACGTGTGTGTGTACGTACGTACGTACGTGTGTGTGTATGTGTTCGTGTGTGTGTGTGAACGTGTGTATATGCGTGTGTACGTACGTGTGTGTGTACGTGTGTGTGTGTGTACGTACGTGTGTGTGTATGTACGTGTGTGTGTGTACATACGTACGTACGTGTGTGTGTGTGTATATGTGTGTGTACGTACGTGTGTGTGTGTACGTACGTGTGTGTGTACGTGTGTGTACGTACGTGTGTGTGTATGTACATACGTGTGTGCGTTTACGTACGTGTGTGTGTGTACGTACATACGTGTGTGTGTACGTACATACGTACGTGTGTGTGTACGTGTGTATATGTGTGTGTACGTACGTGTGTGTGTGCGTGTACGTACGTACGTACGTGTGTGTGTGTACGTACGTGTGTGTGTGTGTACGTACGTGTGTGTACGTACGTACGTACGTGTGTGTTTGTGTACGTACGTGTGTGTACGTACGTACGTACGTGTGTGTGTGTGTACGTACGTACGTGTGTGTGTACGTACGTGTGTTTGTGTACGTACGTACGTACGTGTGTGTGTGTACGTACATACGTTTGTGTGTACGTACGTACGTACATGTGTGTGTACGTGTGTGCACGTACGTGTGTGTGTGTACGTACGTACGTGTGTGTGTGTGTACGTACGTGTGTGTGTGTACGTACGTACATACGTACGTGTGTGTGTACGTACATGTGTGTGTGTAGGTACGTGCGTACGTGTGTGTATGTGTACGTACATGTGTGTGTACGTACGTACTTACGTGTGTGTGTGTGTGTACGTACGTACGTGTGTGTGTACGTGTGTATATGTGTGTGTACGTATGTGTGTGTGTGTACGTACGTGCGTGTGTGTGTACGTACGTTTGTGTACGTACGTACGTGTGTGTGTACGTGTGTGTGTACGTACGTACGTTTGTGTGTATACGTACGTGTGTGTGTACGTACGTGTGTGTGTACGTACGTGTGTGTACGTACGTACGTACGTACGTGTGTGTGTACGTACGTGTGTGTGTGTGTACGTACGTTCGTGTGTGTGTACGTGTGTATATGTGTGTGTACGTACGTGTGTACGTACGTGTGTGTGTGTGTACGTACGTACGTACGTGTGTGTGTGTATGTACGTGTGTGTGTGTGTGTACGTACGTACGTGTGTGTGTGTACGTACGTGTGTGTTTGTGTACGTACGTACGTGTGTGTGTGTGTACGTACGTGTGTGTGTACGTGCGTACGTGTGTGTATGTGTACGTACATGTGTGTGTACGTACGTACGTACGTGTGTGTGTGTGTATGTACGTACGTGTGTGTGTACGTACGTGTGTGTGTATGTGTGTATATGTGCGTGTACGCACGTGTGTGTGTGTACGTACGTGTGTGTGTACGTACGTACATACGTACGTGTGTGTGTACATGTGTGTGTAAGTACGTACGTACGTGTGTGTGTGTATACGTACGTGTGTGTGTACGTACGTACGTACGTTTGTGTATGTGTACGTACGTATGTGTGTGTGTACATGTGTATATGTGTGTGTACGTACGTGTGTGTGTGTACGTACGTGCATGTGTGTGTACATACGTGTGTGTACGTACGTACGTACTTACGTGTGTGTGTACGTGTGTGTACGTACGTGTGTGTGTACGTGCGTGTGTGTGTACATACGTGTGTGTGTACGTACGTGTGTGTGTGTTTACGTGAGTATATGTGTGTGTACGTACGTGTGTGTGTACGTACGTGTGTGTACGTACGTATGTACGTACGTGTGTGTGTACGTGTGTGTACGTACGTATGTGTGTGTGTACGTACGTGTGTGTGTACGTACGTACATACGCGTGTGTGTATGTGTTCGTATGTGTGTGTGTACGTGTGTATATGTGTGTGTACGTATCTGTGTGTGTACGTGTGTATGTGTACGTGTGTGTGTGTGTGTACGTACGTTTGTGTGTGTGTACGTACGTGTGTGTGTACGTACGTACGTACGTGTGTGTGTGTGTATGTACGTACGTGTGTGTGTGTACTTTTGTGTGTGTGTGTGTACATAAGTACGTACGTACGTTTGTGTATATGTACATACGTATGTGGGTGTGTGGGTACGTACGTACGTGTGTGTGTACGTGTGTGTACGTACGTGTGTGTGTACGTACGTGTGTGTGTACATACGTGTGTGTGTACGTACGTGTGTGTACGTACGTACGTACGTGTGTGTGTGTACGTGAGTATATGTGTGTGTACGTACGTGTGTGTGTACGTACGTGTGTGTACGTACGTGTGTGTGTACATGTGTGTACGTACGTATGTGTGTGTGTACGTACGTGTGTGTGTACGTACGTACATACGCGTGTGTGTATGTGTTCGTATGTGTGTGTGCACGTGTGTATATGTGTGTGTACGTACGTGTGTGTGTACGTGTGTATGTGTACGTGTGTGTGTGTGTACGTACGTTTGTGTGTGTGTACGTACGTGTGTGTGTACGTACGTACGTACGTGTGTGTGTGTGTACGTACGTACGTGTGTGTGTGTACGTACGTATGTACTTGTGTGTGTGTACGTATGTGTTTGTGTACGTGTGTATGTGGACGTACGTGTGTGTGTACGTGAGTGTGTGTATGTACATGTGTGTGTGTGTACGTACGTGTATGTGTGTACGTACGTACGTACGTGTGTGTGTGTGTACGTACGTGTGTGTGTGTACGTACGTACGTGTGTGTGTGTACGTACGTTTGTGTGTGTACGTACGTACGTACGTGTGTGTGTGTGTACGTCGTGTGTGTGTGTACGTACGTACGTATGTGTGTTTGTGTGTACTTACGTGTGTGTGTGTGTACGTACATACGTGTGTGTGTGTACGTACGTACATACGTGTGTGTGTGTACGTACGTACGTACTTGTGTGTGTGTGTGTATGTACGTACGTGTGTCTGTGTACTTTTGTGTGTGTGTGTACGTAAGTACGTATTTACGTGTGTGTATGTACGTGTGTGTGTGTACGTACGTATGTACGTGTGTGTGTACGTACGTACGTACGTGTGTGTGTGGGTACGTACGTATGTGTGTGTGTACATACGTACATACGTACGTGTGTGTGTACATGTGTGTACGTACGTGTGTGTGTATGTACGTACGTACGTGTGTGTGT